>NW_027511242.1:0-27071 GCF_048772815.1 Callospermophilus lateralis
TCTATATAGGAGAGAACAGAGTGAAACCTAAAAATAAAAACTGCTACTGTAAACGAAGGCTTCAACATAGAAGAAAAAATTTGGTGAGCCAAGTGGGATTTGTGTACTTGTCATTACCACCAAGTATCATCAAGATTGGGTGAAAAAATATTTGCTGGTATTTCGAAAACCCGTAATTTCTTGGAAGCTTGGCAACCCCTTTCAATGGAAATGCTTTTCCACAGTCGCTGCCTGGGCTACTTGAAGAGGAAACAAATCATAGAGACAAAACTGAGCACTACTTTTTTTGTGAAGTTTCAAAGAGCTACTACAAACCTTGTTGGATTTAGAGTTCCAAATTCATCTATCTATATAGGAGAGAACAAAGTGAAACCTAAAAATAAAAACTGCTACTGTAAACGTACACTTCAACCTAGAAGAACACAATTTGGTGAGCCATGTGAGATTTGTGTACTTGTCATTAACACCAAGTATCATCAAGATTGGGTGAAAAACTGTTTGCTGGTATTTCGGAAACTCCTAATTTCTTGGAAGCTTGGCAACCCCTTTCAATGAAAGTGCTTTTCCACAGTCTCTGCTGAGGGATACTTGAGGAGGAAACAAATCATAGAGACAAAACTGAGAACTCCTTTATTTTGTCAAGTTTCAAAGAGCTACTACAAACCATGTTGTATTTAGAGTTCCAAATTCATCTATCTCTATAGGAGAGAACAGAGGGATACCGAAAAATATAAACGGCTACTGTAAATTAATGCTTCAACCTAGAAAAACAAAATTTGGTGAGTCAAGTGGGATTTGTGTACTGATCTTTACCAAAACGTATCATCAAGATTGCGTGAAAAAATATTTAATGGTATTTCAGAAACTCGTTATTTCTTAGAAGCTTTTCAACCCCTCTCAATGAATGTGCTTTTCCCCAGTATGTACCAAGGCTATTTGAAGAGGAAACAAACCATAGAGACAAAACTGAGGACATTTTTATTTTGTCAAGTTTCAAAGAGCTACTACAAACCATGTTGGATTTAGAGTTCCAAATTCATCTATCTATATGGGAGAGAACAGAGGGAAACCTAAAAATGAAAACTGCTCTTGTAAACGAACGCTTCAAAGTAGAAGAGCAAAATTTGGTGAGCCAAGTGGGATTTGTGTACTTGTAATTACCACCAAGTATCATCAAGATTGGGTGAAAAAATATTTCCTGGTATTTTAGAAACCCGTAATTTTTTGTTAGCTTGGGAAACCCTTTCAATGAAAGTGCTTTTCCACAATCTCTGCTTAGGGCTACTTGAAGAGGAAACAAATCATAGAGATAAAACTGAGAACTCCTTTATTTTGTCAAGTTTCAAAGAGCTACTACAAACCATGTTGGATTTAGAGTTCCAAATTTATCTATTTATATAGGAGAGAACAGAGGGACACATAAAAATATAAAATGCAACTGTAAACGAACGCTTCAACTTAGAAGAACCAAACTTGGTGAGTCAAGTGGGATTTGTGTACTGATCATTACCACCAGTATCATCAAGATTGGGTAAAAAAATATTTGCTGGTATTTCGGAAACTCGTTGTTTCTTATAAGCTTGGCAACCCCTCTCAATGAAAGTGCTTTTCCACAGATTGTGCCTAGGGCTACTTGAAGAGGAAACAATCCATAGAGACAAAACTGAGAACTCTTTTATTTTGTCAAGTTTCAAAGAGCTACTACAAACCATGTTGGATTTAGAGTTCCAAATTCATCTCTCTATATAAAAAAGAACAGAGTGAAACCTAAAAATAAAAACTGCTACTGTAAACGAACGCTTCAACCTAGAAGAACACAATTTGGTGAGCCAAGTGGGATTTTTGTACTGATCATTACCACCACGTATCATCAAGATTGCGTGAAAAAAATACTTGCTGGTATTTCAGAAACTCGTTGTTTCTTAGAAGCTTGGCAACCCCTCTCAATGAATGTGCTTGTGCCCAGTCTGTGCCTAGGGCTATTTGAAGAGGAAACAAACCATAGAGACAAAACTGAGTACATTTTTATTTTGTCAAGTTTCAAAGAGCTACTACAAACCATGTTGGGTTTAGAGTTCCAAATTCATATATCTATATAGGAGAGAACAGAGAGAAACCTAAAAATAAAAACTGCTCTTGTAAATGAACGCTTCAACCTAGAAGAGCAAAATTTGGTGAGCCAAGTGGGATTTGTGTACTTGTAATTACCACCAAGTATCATCAAGATTGGGTGAAAAAATATTTGCTGGTATTTCGGAAACCCGTAATTTTTTTTGATTGGCAAAACCCTTTCAATGAAAGTGCTTTTCCACAGTCTCTGCTTAGGGCTACTTGAAGAGGAAACAAGTCATAGAGACAAAACTGAGAACTCCTTTATTTTGTCAAGTATCAAAGAGCTCCTACAAACCATGTTGGATTTAGAGTTCCAAATTCATCTATCTATATAGGAGAGAACAGAGGGAAACCTAAAATATAAACTGCTACTGTAAACGAACGCTTCAACCTAGAAGAACAAAATTTGGTGAGCCAAGTGTGATTTGTGTACTTGTCATTACCACCTAGTATCATCAAGATTGTGTGAAAAAATATTTGCTGGTATTTCGGAAACTCGTTATTTCTTAGAAGCCTGGCAACCCCTCTCAATGAAAGTGCTTTTCCACAGTCTTTGACTAGGGCTACTTGAAGAGGAAACAAAACATAGATACAAATCTGAGAACTTCTTCATTTTTTCAAGTTTCAAAGAGCTACTACAATCCATGTTGGATTTAGAGTCCAAATTCATATATCTATATAAAAAAGATTAGAGTGAAACCTAAAAATAAAAACTGCTACTGTAAAAGAACGCTTCAACCTAGAAGAACACAATTTGGTGAGCCAAGTGGAATTTGTGTACTGATCATTACCACCACGTATCATCAAGATTGGGTGAAAAAATATTTGCTGGTATTTCGGAAACTCGTTATTTCTTAGAAGCTTGGCAACCCCTCTCAATGAATGTGCTTTTCCCCAGTCTGTGCCTAGGGCTATTTGAAGAGGAAACAAACAATAGAGACAAAACTGAGAACTTTTCTATTTTGTCAAGTTTGAAAGAGCTACTACAAACCATGTTGGATTTAGAGTTCCAAATTCATCTATCTATATAGGAGAGAACAGAGGGAAACCTAAAAATATAAACTGCTACTGTAAACGAACGCTTCAACCTAGAAGAACAAAATTTGGTGAGCCAATTGGGAATTGTGTACTTGTCATTACTACCAGGTATCATCAAGATTGGGTGAAAAAATATTTGCTGGTATTTCGGAAACTCGTAATTTCTTGGAAGCTTGGCAACCCCTTTCAATGAAAGTGCTTTTCCACAGTTTCTGCTTAGGGCTACTTGAAGAGGAAACAAATCATAGAGACAAAACTGAGAACTCCTTTATTTTGTCAGGTTTCAAAGAGCTACTACAAACCATGTTGGATTTAGAGTTCCAAATTCATCTATCTATATGGGAGAGAACAGAGTGAAACCTAAAAATAAAAACTGCTACTGTAAACGAACGCTTCAACCTAGAAGAGCACAATTTGGTGAGCCAAGTGGGATTTGTGTACTGATCATTACCACCACGTATCATCCAGATTGGGTGAAAAAATCTTTGCTGATATTTCGGAAACTCGTTATTTCTTAGAAGCTTGGCAACCCCTCTCAATGAATGTGCTTTTCCCCAGTCTGTGCCTAGGGCCATTTGAAGAGGAAACAAACCATTAAGAAAAAACTGAGAACTTTTTTATTTTGTCAAGTTTAAAAGAGCTACTACAAACCATGTTGGATTTAGAGTTCCAAATTCATCTATCTATATAGGAGAGAACAGAGGGAAACCTAAATATAAAAACTGCTACTCTAGATGAACGCGTAAACCTAGAAGAACAAAATTTGGTGAGCCAAGTGGGATTTGTGTACTTGTCATTACCACCAAGTATCATCATATTTGGGGAAAAAATATTTTCTGGTATTTCGGAAACCCGTAATTTCTTGGAAGCTTGGCAACCCCTTTCAATGGAAGTGCTTTTCCACACTCTCTGCCTGGGCTACTTGAAGAGAAACCAAATCATAGAGACAAAACTGAGAACTCCTTTATTTTGTCAAGTTTCAAAGAGCTACTACTAACCATGTTGGATTTAGAGTTCCAAATTCATCTATCTATATAGGAGAGAACAGAGTGAAACCTAAAAATAAAAACTGCTACTGTAAACGAAGGCTTCAACATAGAAGAAAAAATTTGGTGAGCCAAGTGGGATTTGTGTACTTGTCATTACCACCAAGTATCATCAAGATTGGGTGAAAAAATATTTGCTGGTATTTCGAAAACCCGTAATTTCTTGGAAGCTTGGCAACCCCTTTCAATGGAAATGCTTTTCCACAGTCGCTGCCTGGGCTACTTGAAGAGGAAACAAATCATAGAGACAAAACTGAGCACTACTTTTTTTGTGAAGTTTCAAAGAGCTACTACAAACCTTGTTGGATTTAGAGTTCCAAATTCATCTATCTATATAGGAGAGAACAAAGTGAAACCTAAAAATAAAAACTGCTACTGTAAACGTACACTTCAACCTAGAAGAACACAATTTGGTGAGCCATGTGAGATTTGTGTACTTGTCATTAACACCAAGTATCATCAAGATTGGGTGAAAAACTGTTTGCTGGTATTTCGGAAACTCCTAATTTCTTGGAAGCTTGGCAACCCCTTTCAATGAAAGTGCTTTTCCACAGTCTCTGCTGAGGGATACTTGAGGAGGAAACAAATCATAGAGACAAAACTGAGAACTCCTTTATTTTGTCAAGTTTCAAAGAGCTACTACAAACCATGTTGGATTTAGAGTTCCAAATTCATCTATCTCTATAGGAGAGAACAGAGGGATACCGAAAAATATAAACGGCTACTGTAAATTAATGCTTCAACCTAGAAAAACAAAATTTGGTGAGTCAAGTGGGATTTGTGTACCGATGATTACCACCAAGTATCATCAAGACTGGGTGAAATCATATTTGCTGGTATTTCGGAAACTCGTTATTTCTTAGAAGTTGGCAACCCCTTTCAATGAAAGTGCTTTCCACAGATTGGGCCTAGGGCTACTTCAAGAGGAAACAATCCATAGAGACATAACTGAGAACTCTTTTATTTTGTCAAGTTTCAAAGAGCTACTAGAAACCATGTTGGATTTAGAGTTCCAAATTCATCTATCTATATAGGAGAGAACAGAGTGAAACCTAAAAATAAAAACTGCTACTGTAAACGAAGGCTTCAACCTAGAAGAACACAATTTGGTGAGCCAAGTGGGATTTTTGTACTGATCATTACCACCACGTATCATCAAGATTGCGTGAAAAAAAATATTTGCTGGTATTTCAGAAACTCGTTGTTTCTTAGATGCTTGGCAACCCCTCTCAATGAATGTGCTTGTGCCCAGACTGTGCCTAGGGCTATTTGAATAGGAAACAAACCATAGAGACAAAACTGAGAACTCCTTTATTTTGTCAAGTTTCAAAGAGCTACTACAAACCATGTTGGATTTAGAGTTCCAAATTCATCTATCTATATAGGAGAGAACAGAGGGAAACCTAAAATATAAACTGCTACTGTAAACGAACGCTTCAACCTAGAAGAACAAAATTTGGTGAGCCAAGTGCGATTTGTGTACTTGTCATTACCACCAAGTATCATCAAGATTGGGTGATAAAATATTTGCTGGTATTTCGGAAACTCGTTATTTCTTAGAAGCCTGGCAACCCCTCTCAATGAAAGTGCTTTTCCACAGTCTATGACTAGGGCGACTTGAAGAGGAAACAAAACATAGAGACAAAACTAAGAACTTCTTCATTTTGTCAAGTTTCAAAGAGCTACTATAATCCATGTTGGATTTAGAGTTCCAAATTCATATATCTATATAAAAAAGATCAGAGTGAAACCTAAAAATAAAAACTGCTACTGTAAACGAACGCTTCAACCTAGAAGAACACAATTTGGTGAGCCAAGTGGGATTTGTGTACTGATCATTACCACCACGTATCATCAAGATTGGGTGAAAAAATATTTGCTGGTATTTCGGAAACTCGTTATTTGTTAGAAGCTTGGCAACCCCACTCAATGAATGTGCTTTTCCCAGTCTGTGCCTAGGGCTATTTGAAGAGGAAACAAACAATAGAGACAAAAGTGAGAACTTTTCTATTTTGTCAAGTTTCAAAGAGCTACTACAAACCATGTTGGATTTAGAGTTCCAAATTCATCCATCTATATAGGAGAGAACAGAGGGAAACCTAAAAATATAAACAGCTACTGTAAACGAACGCTTCAACCTAGAAGAACAAAATTTGGTGAGCCAAGTGGGATTTGTGTACTTGTCATTACCACCAAGTATCATCATATTTGGGGAAAAAATATTTTCTGGTATTTCGGAAACCCGTAATTTCTTGGAAGCTTGGCAACCCCTTTCAATGGAAGTGCTTTTCCACACTCTCTGCCTGGGCTACTTGAAGAGAAACCAAATCATAGAGACAAAACTGAGAACTCCTTTATTTTGTCAAGTTTCAAAGAGCTACTACTAACCATGTTGGATTTAGAGTTCCAAATTCATCTATCTATATAGGAGAGAACAGAGTGAAACCTAAAAATAAAAACTGCTACTGTAAACGAAGGCTTCAACATAGAAGAAAAAATTTGGTGAGCCAAGTGGGATTTGTGTACTTGTCATTACCACCAAGTATCATCAAGATTGGGTGAAAAAATATTTGCTGGTATTTCGAAAACCCGTAATTTCTTGGAAGCTTGGCAACCCCTTTCAATGGAAATGCTTTTCCACAGTCGCTGCCTGGGCTACTTGAAAAGGAAACAAATCATAGAGACAAAACTGAGCACTACTTTTTTTGTGAAGTTTCAAAGAGCTACTACAAACCTTGTTGGATTTAGAGTTCCAAATTCATCTATCTATATAGGAGAGAACAAAGTGAAACCTAAAAATAAAAACTGCTACTGTAAACGTACACTTCAACCTAGAAGAACACAATTTGGTGAGCCATGTGAGATTTGTGTACTTGTCATTAACACCAAGTATCATCAAGATTGGGTGAAAAACTGTTTGCTGGTATTTCGGAAACTCCTAATTTCTTGGAAGCTTGGCAACCCCTTTCAATGAAAGTGCTTTTCCACAGTCTCTGCTGAGGGATACTTGAGGAGGAAACAAATCATAGAGACAAAACTGAGAACTCCTTTATTTTGTCAAGTTTCAAAGAGCTACTACAAACCATGTTGGATTTAGAGTTCCAAATTCATCTATCTCTATAGGAGAGAACAGAGGGATACCGAAAAATATAAACGGCTACTGTAAATTAACGCTTCAACCTAGAAAAACAAAATTTGGTGAGTCAAGTGGGATTTGTGTACCGATGATTACCACCAAGTATCATCAAGACTGGGTGAAATAATATTTGCTGGTATTTCGGAAACTCGTTATTTCTTAGAAGTTGGCAACCCCTTTCAATGAAAGTGCTTTCCACAGATTGGGCCTAGGGCTACTTGAAGAGGAAACAATCCATAGAGACATAACTGAGAACTCTTTTATTTTGTCAAGTTTCAAAGAGCTACTAGAAACCATGTTGGATTTAGAGTTCCAAATTCATCTATCTATATAGGAGAGAACAGAGGGAAACCTAAAAATATAAACTGCTACTGTAAACGAACGCTTCAACCTAGAAGAACAAAATTTGGTGAGCCAATTGGGAATTGTGTACTTGTCATTACTACCAGGTATCATCAAGATTGGGTGAAAAAATATTTGCTGGTATTTCGGAAACTCGTAATTTCTTGGAAGCTTGGCAACCCCTTTCAATGAAAGTGCTTTTCCACAGTTTCTGCTTAGGGCTACTTGAAGAGGAAACAAATCATAGAGACAAAACTGAGAACTCCTTTATTTTGTCAGGTTTCAAAGAGCTACTACAAACCATGTTGGATTTAGAGTTCCAAATTCATCTATCTATATGGGAGAGAACAGAGTGAAACCTAAAAATAAAAACTGCTACTGTAAACGAACGCTTCAACCTAGAAGAGCACAATTTGGTGAGCCAAGTGGGATTTGTGTACTGATCATTACCACCACGTATCATCCAGATTGGGTGAAAAAAATCTTTGCTGATATTTCGGAAACTCGTTATTTCTTAGAAGCTTGGCAACCCCTCTCAATGAATGTGCTTTTCCCCAGTCTGTGCCTAGGGCCATTTGAAGAGGAAACAAACATTAAGAAAAAACTGAGAACTTTTTTATTTTGTCAAGTTTAAAAGAGCTACTACAAACCATGTTGGATTTAGAGTTCCAAATTCATCTATCTATATAGGAGAGAACAGAGGGAAACCTAAATATAAAAACTGCTACTCTAGATGAACGCGTAAACCTAGAAGAACAAAATTTGGTGAGCCAAGTGGGATTTGTGTACTTGTCATTACCACCAAGTATCATCATATTTGGGGAAAAAATATTTTCTGGTATTTCGGAAACCCGTAATTTCTTGGAAGCTTGGCAACCCCTTTCAATGGAAGTGCTTTTCCACACTCTCTGCCTGGGCTACTTGAAGAGAAACCAAATCATAGAGACAAAACTGAGAACTCCTTTATTTTGTCAAGTTTCAAAGAGCTACTACTAACCATGTTGGATTTAGAGTTCCAAATTCATCTATCTATATAGGAGAGAACAGAGTGAAACCTAAAAATAAAAACTGCTACTGTAAACGAAGGCTTCAACATAGAAGAAAAAATTTGGTGAGCCAAGTGGGATTTGTGTACTTGTCATTACCACCAAGTATCATCAAGATTGGGTGAAAAAATATTTGCTGGTATTTCGAAAACCCGTAATTTCTTGGAAGCTTGGCAACCCCTTTCAATGGAAATGCTTTTCCACAGTCGCTGCCTGGGCTACTTGAAGAGGAAACAAATCATAGAGACAAAACTGAGCACTACTTTTTTTGTGAAGTTTCAAAGAGCTACTACAAACCTTGTTGGATTTAGAGTTCCAAATTCATCTATCTATATAGGAGAGAACAAAGTGAAACCTAAAAATAAAAACTGCTACTGTAAACGTACACTTCAACCTAGAAGAACACAATTTGGTGAGCCATGTGAGATTTGTGTACTTGTCATTAACACCAAGTATCATCAAGATTGGGTGAAAAACTGTTTGCTGGTATTTCGGAAACTCCTAATTTCTTGGAAGCTTGGCAACCCCTTTCAATGAAAGTGCTTTTCCACAGTCTCTGCTGAGGGATACTTGAGGAGGAAACAAATCATAGAGACAAAACTGAGAACTCCTTTATTTTGTCAAGTTTCAAAGAGCTACTACAAACCATGTTGTATTTAGAGTTCCAAATTCATCTATCTCTATAGGAGAGAACAGAGGGATACCGAAAAATATAAACGGCTACTGTAAATTAATGCTTCAACCTAGAAAAACAAAATTTGGTGAGTCAAGTGGGATTTGTGTACTGATCTTTACCAAAACGTATCATCAAGATTGCGTGAAAAAATATTTAATGGTATTTCAGAAACTCGTTATTTCTTAGAAGCTTTTCAACCCCTCTCAATGAATGTGCTTTTCCCCAGTCTGTACCAAGGCTATTTGAAGAGGAAACAAACCATAGAGACAAAACTGAGGACATTTTTATTTTGTCAAGTTTCAAAGAGCTACTACAAACCATGTTGGATTTAGAGTTCCAAATTCATCTATCTATATGGGAGAGAACAGAGGGAAACCTAAAAATGAAAACTGCTCTTGTAAACGAACGCTTCAAAGTAGAAGAGCAAAATTTGGTGAGCCAAGTGGGATTTGTGTACTTGTAATTACCACCAAGTATCATCAAGATTGGGTGAAAAAATATTTCCTGGTATTTCAGAAACCCGTAATTTTTTGTTAGCTTGGGAAACCCTTTCAATGAAAGTGCTTTTCCACAATCTCTGCTTAGGGCTACTTGAAGAGGAAACAAATCATAGAGATAAAACTGAGAACTCCTTTATTTTGTCAAGTTTCAAAGAGCTACTACAAACCATGTTGGATTTAGAGTTCCAAATTTATCTATTTATATAGGAGAGAACAGAGGGACACATAAAAATATAAAATGCAACTGTAAACGAACGCTTCAACTTAGAAGAACCAAACTTGGTGAGTCAAGTGGGATTTGTGTACTGATCATTACCACCAGTATCATCAAGATTGGGTAAAAAAATATTTGCTGGTATTTCGGAAACTCGTTGTTTCTTATAAGCTTGGCAACCCCTCTCAATGAAAGTGCTTTTCCACAGATTGTGCCTAGGGCTACTTGAAGAGGAAACAATCCATAGAGACAAAACTGAGAACTCTTTTATTTTGTCAAGTTTCAAAGAGCTACTACAAACCATGTTGGATTTAGAGTTCCAAATTCATCTCTCTATATAAAAAAGAACAGAGTGAAACCTAAAAATAAAAACTGCTACTGTAAACGAACGCTTCAACCTAGAAGAACACAATTTGGTGAGCCAAGTGGGATTTTTGTACTGATCATTACCACCACGTATCATCAAGATTGCGTGAAAAAAATACTTGCTGGTATTTCAGAAACTCGTTGTTTCTTAGAAGCTTGGCAACCCCTCTCAATGAATGTGCTTGTGCCCAGTCTGTGCCTAGGGCTATTTGAAGAGGAAACAAACCATAGAGACAAAACTGAGTACATTTTTATTTTGTCAAGTTTCAAAGAGCTACTACAAACCATGTTGGGTTTAGAGTTCCAAATTCATATATCTATATAGGAGAGAACAGAGGGAAACCTAAAAATAAAAACTGCTCTTGTAAATGAACGCTTCAACCTAGAAGAGCAAAATTTGGTGAGCCAAGTGGGATTTGTGTACTTGTAATTACCACCAAGTATCATCAAGATTGGGTGAAAAAATATTTGCTGGTATTTCGGAAACCCGTAATTTTTTTTGATTGGCAAAACCCTTTCAATGAAAGTGCTTTTCCACAGTCTCTGCTTAGGGCTACTTGAAGAGGAAACAAGTCATAGAGACAAAACTGAGAACTCCTTTATTTTGTCAAGTTTCAAAGAGCTCCTACAAACCATGTTGGATTTAGAGTTCCAAATTCATCTATCTATATAGGAGAGAACAGAGGGAAACCTAAAATATAAACTGCTACTGTAAACGAACGCTTCAACCTAGAAGAACAAAATTTGGTGAGCCAAGTGTGATTTGTGTACTTGTCATTACCACCTAGTATCATCAAGATTGTGTGAAAAAATATTTGCTGGTATTTCGGAAACTCGTTATTTCTTAGAAGCCTGGCAACCCCTCTCAATGAAAGTGCTTTTCCACAGTCTTTGACTAGGGCTACTTGAAGAGGAAACAAAACATAGATACAAATCTGAGAACTTCTTCATTTTTTCAAGTTTCAAAGAGCTACTACAATCCATGTTGGATTTAGAGTCCAAATTCATATATCTATATAAAAAAGATTAGAGTGAAACCTAAAAATAAAAACTGCTACTGTAAAAGAACGCTTCAACCTAGAAGAACACAATTTGGTGAGCCAAGTGGAATTTGTGTACTGATCATTACCACCACGTATCATCAAGATTGGGTGAAAAAATATTTGCTGGTATTTCGGAAACTCGTTATTTCTTAGAAGCTTGGCAACCCCTCTCAATGAATGTGCTTTTCCCCAGTCTGTGCCTAGGGCTATTTGAAGAGGAAACAAACAATAGAGACAAAACTGAGAACTTTTCTATTTTGTCAAGTTTGAAAGAGCTACTACAAACCATGTTGGATTTAGAGTTCCAAATTCATCTATCTATATAGGAGAGAACAGAGGGAAACCTAAAAATATAAACTGCTACTGTAAACGAACGCTTCAACCTAGAAGAACAAAATTTGGTGAGCCAATTGGGAATTGTGTACTTGTCATTACTACCAGGTATCATCAAGATTGGGTGAAAAAATATTTGCTGGTATTTCGGAAACTCGTAATTTCTTGGAAGCTTGGCAACCCCTTTCAATGAAAGTGCTTTTCCACAGTTACTGCTTAGGGCTACTTGAAGAGGAAACAAATCATAGAGACAAAACTGAGAACTCCTTTATTTTGTCAGGTTTCAAAGAGCTACTACAAACCATGTTGGATTTAGAGTTCCAAATTCATCTATCTATATGGGAGAGAACAGAGTGAAACCTAAAAATAAAAACTGCTACTGTAAACGAACGCTTCAACCTAGAAGAGCACAATTTGGTGAGCCAGTGGGATTTGTGTACTGATCATTACCACCACGTATCATCCAGATTGGGTGAAAAAATCTTTGCTGATATTTCGGAAACTCGTTATTTCTTAGAAGCTTGGCAACCCCTCTCAATGAATGTGCTTTTCCCCAGTCTGTGCCTAGGGCCATTTGAAGAGGAAACAAACCATTAAGAAAAAACTGAGAACTTTTTTATTTTGTCAAGTTTAAAAGAGCTACTACAAACCATGTTGGATTTAGAGTTCCAAATTCATCTATCTATATAGGAGAGAACAGAGGGAAACCTAAATATAAAAACTGCTACTGTAGATGAACGCGTAAACCTAGAAGAACAAAATTTGGTGAGCCAAGTGGGATTTGTGTACTTGTCATTACCACCAAGTATCATCATATTTGGGGAAAAAATATTTTCTGGTATTTCGGAAACCCGTAATTTCTTGGAAGCTTGGCAACCCCTTTCAATGGAAGTGCTTTTCCACACTCTCTGCCTGGGCTACTTGAAGAGAAACCAAATCATAGAGACAAAACTGAGAACTCCTTTATTTTGTCAAGTTTCAAAGAGCTACTACTAACCATGTTGGATTTAGAGTTCCAAATTCATCTATCTATATAGGAGAGAACAGAGTGAAACCTAAAAATAAAAACTGCTACTGTAAACGAAGGCTTCAACATAGAAGAAAAAATTTGGTGAGCCAAGTGGGATTTGTGTACTTGTCATTACCACCAAGTATCATCAAGATTGGGTGAAAAAATATTTGCTGGTATTTCGAAAACCCGTAATTTCTTGGAAGCTTGGCAACCCCTTTCAATGGAAATGCTTTTCCACAGTCGCTGCCTGGGCTACTTGAAGAGGAAACAAATCATAGAGACAAAACTGAGCACTACTTTTTTTGTGAAGTTTCAAAGAGCTACTACAAACCTTGTTGGATTTAGAGTTCCAAATTCATCTATCTATATAGGAGAGAACAAAGTGAAACCTAAAAATAAAAACTGCTACTGTAAACGTACACTTCAACCTAGAAGAACACAATTTGGTGAGCCATGTGAGATTTGTGTACTTGTCATTAACACCAAGTATCATCAAGATTGGGTGAAAAACTGTTTGCTGGTATTTCGGAAACTCCTAATTTCTTGGAAGCTTGGCAACCCCTTTCAATGAAAGTGCTTTTCCACAGTCTCTGCTGAGGGATACTTGAGGAGGAAACAAATCATAGAGACAAAACTGAGAACTCCTTTATTTTGTCAAGTTTCAAAGAGCTACTACAAACCATGTTGTATTTAGAGTTCCAAATTCATCTATCTCTATAGGAGAGAACAGAGGGATACCGAAAAATATAAACGGCTACTGTAAATTAATGCTTCAACCTAGAAAAACAAAATTTGGTGAGTCAAGTGGGATTTGTGTACTGATCTTTACCAAAACGTATCATCAAGATTGCGTGAAAAAATATTTAATGGTATTTCAGAAACTCGTTATTTCTTAGAAGCTTTTCAACCCCTCTCAATGAATGTGCTTTTCCCCAGTCTGTACCAAGGCTATTTGAAGAGGAAACAAACCATAGAGACAAAACTGAGGACATTTTTATTTTGTCAAGTTTCAAAGAGCTACTACAAACCATGTTGGATTTAGAGTTCCAAATTCATCTATCTATATGGGAGAGAACAGAGGGAAACCTAAAAATGAAAACTGCTCTTGTAAACGAACGCTTCAAAGTAGAAGAGCAAAATTTGGTGAGCCAAGTGGGATTTGTGTACTTGTAATTACCACCAAGTATCATCAAGATTGGGTGAAAAAATATTTCCTGGTATTTCAGAAACCCGTAATTTTTTGTTAGCTTGGGAAACCCTTTCAATGAAAGTGCTTTTCCACAATCTCTGCTTAGGGCTACTTGAAGAGGAAACAAATCATAGAGATAAAACTGAGAACTCCTTTATTTTGTCAAGTTTCAAAGAGCTACTACAAACCATGTTGGATTTAGAGTTCCAAATTTATCTATTTATATAGGAGAGAACAGAGGGACACATAAAAATATAAAATGCAACTGTAAACGAACGCTTCAACTTAGAAGAACCAAACTTGGTGAGTCAAGTGGGATTTGTGTACTGATCATTACCACCAGTATCATCAAGATTGGGTAAAAAAATATTTGCTGGTATTTCGGAAACTCGTTGTTTCTTATAAGCTTGGCAACCCCTCTCAATGAAAGTGCTTTTCCACAGATTGTGCCTAGGGCTACTTGAAGAGGAAACAATCCATAGAGACAAAACTGAGAACTCTTTTATTTTGTCAAGTTTCAAAGAGCTACTACAAACCATGTTGGATTTAGAGTTCCAAATTCATCTCTCTATATAAAAAAGAACAGAGTGAAACCTAAAAATAAAAACTGCTACTGTAAACGAACGCTTCAACCTAGAAGAACACAATTTGGTGAGCCAAGTGGGATTTTTGTACTGATCATTACCACCACGTATCATCAAGATTGCGTGAAAAAAATACTTGCTGGTATTTCAGAAACTCGTTGTTTCTTAGAAGCTTGGCAACCCCTCTCAATGAATGTGCTTGTGCCCAGTCTGTGCCTAGGGCTATTTGAAGAGGAAACAAACCATAGAGACAAAACTGAGTACATTTTTATTTTGTCAAGTTTCAAAGAGCTACTACAAACCATGTTGGGTTTAGAGTTCCAAATTCATATATCTATATAGGAGAGAACAGAGGGAAACCTAAAAATAAAAACTGCTCTTGTAAATGAACGCTTCAACCTAGAAGAGCAAAATTTGGTGAGCCAAGTGGGATTTGTGTACTTGTAATTACCACCAAGTATCATCAAGATTGGGTGAAAAAATATTTGCTGGTATTTCGGAAACCCGTAATTTTTTTTGATTGGCAAAACCCTTTCAATGAAAGTGCTTTTCCACAGTCTCTGCTTAGGGCTACTTGAAGAGGAAACAAGTCATAGAGACAAAACTGAGAACTCCTTTATTTTGTCAAGTTTCAAAGAGCTCCTACAAACCATGTTGGATTTAGAGTTCCAAATTCATCTATCTATATAGGAGAGAACAGAGGGAAACCTAAAATATAAACTGCTACTGTAAACGAACGCTTCAACCTAGAAGAACAAAATTTGGTGAGCCAAGTGTGATTTGTGTACTTGTCATTACCACCTAGTATCATCAAGATTGTGTGAAAAAATATTTGCTGGTATTTCGGAAACTCGTTATTTCTTAGAAGCCTGGCAACCCCTCTCAATGAAAGTGCTTTTCCACAGTCTTTGACTAGGGCTACTTGAAGAGGAAACAAAACATAGATACAAATCTGAGAACTTCTTCATTTTTTCAAGTTTCAAAGAGCTACTACAATCCATGTTGGATTTAGAGTCCAAATTCATATATCTATATAAAAAAGATTAGAGTGAAACCTAAAAATAAAAACTGCTACTGTAAAAGAACGCTTCAACCTAGAAGAACACAATTTGGTGAGCCAAGTGGAATTTGTGTACTGATCATTACCACCACGTATCATCAAGATTGGGTGAAAAAATATTTGCTGGTATTTCGGAAACTCGTTATTTCTTAGAAGCTTGGCAACCCCTCTCAATGAATGTGCTTTTCCCCAGTCTGTGCCTAGGGCTATTTGAAGAGGAAACAAACAATAGAGACAAAACTGAGAACTTTTCTATTTTGTCAAGTTTGAAAGAGCTACTACAAACCATGTTGGATTTAGAGTTCCAAATTCATCTATCTATATAGGAGAGAACAGAGGGAAACCTAAAAATATAAACTGCTACTGTAAACGAACGCTTCAACCTAGAAGAACAAAATTTGGTGAGCCAATTGGGAATTGTGTACTTGTCATTACTACCAGGTATCATCAAGATTGGGTGAAAAAATATTTGCTGGTATTTCGGAAACTCGTAATTTCTTGGAAGCTTGGCAACCCCTTTCAATGAAAGTGCTTTTCCACAGTTTCTGCTTAGGGCTACTTGAAGAGGAAACAAATCATAGAGACAAAACTGAGAACTCCTTTATTTTGTCAGGTTTCAAAGAGCTACTACAAACCATGTTGGATTTAGAGTTCCAAATTCATCTATCTATATGGGAGAGAACAGAGTGAAACCTAAAAATAAAAACTGCTACTGTAAACGAACGCTTCAACCTAGAAGAGCACAATTTGGTGAGCCAGTGGGATTTGTGTACTGATCATTACCACCACGTATCATCCAGATTGGGTGAAAAAATCTTTGCTGATATTTCGGAAACTCGTTATTTCTTAGAAGCTTGGCAACCCCTCTCAATGAATGTGCTTTTCCCCAGTCTGTGCCTAGGGCCATTTGAAGAGGAAACAAACCATTAAGAAAAAACTGAGAACTTTTTTATTTTGTCAAGTTTAAAAGAGCTACTACAAACCATGTTGGATTTAGAGTTCCAAATTCATCTATCTATATAGGAGAGAACAGAGGGAAACCTAAATATAAAAACTGCTACTGTAGATGAACGCGTAAACCTAGAAGAACAAAATTTGGTGAGCCAAGTGGGATTTGTGTACTTGTCATTACCACCAAGTATCATCATATTTGGGGAAAAAATATTTTCTGGTATTTCGGAAACCCGTAATTTCTTGGAAGCTTGGCAACCCCTTTCAATGGAAGTGCTTTTCCACACTCTCTGCCTGGGCTACTTGAAGAGAAACCAAATCATAGAGACAAAACTGAGAACTCCTTTATTTTGTCAAGTTTCAAAGAGCTACTACTAACCATGTTGGATTTAGAGTTCCAAATTCATCTATCTATATAGGAGAGAACAGAGTGAAACCTAAAAATAAAAACTGCTACTGTAAACGAAGGCTTCAACATAGAAGAAAAAATTTGGTGAGCCAAGTGGGATTTGTGTACTTGTCATTACCACCAAGTATCATCAAGATTGGGTGAAAAAATATTTGCTGGTATTTCGAAAACCCGTAATTTCTTGGAAGCTTGGCAACCCCTTTCAATGGAAATGCTTTTCCACAGTCGCTGCCTGGGCTACTTGAAGAGGAAACAAATCATAGAGACAAAACTGAGCACTACTTTTTTTGTGAAGTTTCAAAGAGCTACTACAAACCTTGTTGGATTTAGAGTTCCAAATTCATCTATCTATATAGGAGAGAACAAAGTGAAACCTAAAAATAAAAACTGCTACTGTAAACGTACACTTCAACCTAGAAGAACACAATTTGGTGAGCCATGTGAGATTTGTGTACTTGTCATTAACACCAAGTATCATCAAGATTGGGTGAAAAACTGTTTGCTGGTATTTCGGAAACTCCTAATTTCTTGGAAGCTTGGCAACCCCTTTCAATGAAAGTGCTTTTCCACAGTCTCTGCTGAGGGATACTTGAGGAGGAAACAAATCATAGAGACAAAACTGAGAACTCCTTTATTTTGTCAAGTTTCAAAGAGCTACTACAAACCATGTTGGATTTAGAGTTCCAAATTCATCTATCTCTATAGGAGAGAACAGAGGGATACTGAAAAATATAAACGGCTACTGTAAATTAATGCTTCAACCTAGAAAAACAAAATTTGGTGAGTCAAGTGGGATTTGTGTACCGATGATTACCACCAAGTATCATCAAGACTGGGTGAAATAATATTTGCTGGTATTTCGGAAACTCGTTATTTCTTAGAAGTTGGCAACCCCTTTCAATGAAAGTGCTTTCCACAGATTGGGCCTAGGGCTACTTGAAGAGGAAACAATCCATAGAGACATAACTGAGAACTCTTTTATTTTGTCAAGTTTCAAAGAGCTACTAGAAACCATGTTGGATTTAGAGTTCCAAATTCATCTATCTATATAGGAGAGAACAGAGTGAAACCTAAAAATAAAAACTGCTACTGTAAACGAAGGCTTCAACCTAGAAGAACACAATTTGGTGAGCCAAGTGGGATTTTTGTACTGATCATTACCACCACGTATCATCAAGATTGCGTGAAAAAAAATATTTGCTGGTATTTCAGAAACTCGTTGTTTCTTAGATGCTTGGCAACCCCTCTCAATGAATGTGCTTGTGCCCAGACTGTGCCTAGGGCTATTTGAAGAGGAAACAAACCATAGAGACAAAACTGAGAACTCCTTTATTTTGTCAAGTTTCAAAGAGCTACTACAAACCATGTTGGATTTAGAGTTCCAAATTCATCTATCTATATAGGAGAGAACAGAGGGAAACCTAAAATATAAACTGCTACTGTAAACGAACGCTTCAACCTAGAAGAACAAAATTTGGTGAGCCAAGTGCGATTTGTGTACTTGTCATTACCACCAAGTATCATCAAGATTGGGTGATAAAATATTTGCTGGTATTTCGGAAACTCGTTATTTCTTAGAAGCCTGGCAACCCCTCTCAATGAAAGTGCTTTTCCACAGTCTATGACTAGGGCGACTTGAAGAGGAAACAAAACATAGAGACAAAACTAAGAACTTCTTCATTTTGTCAAGTTTCAAAGAGCTACTATAATCCATGTTGGATTTAGAGTTCCAAATTCATATATCTATATAAAAAAGATCAGAGTGAAACCTAAAAATAAAAACTGCTACTGTAAACGAACGCTTCAACCTAGAAGAACACAATTTGGTGAGCCAAGTGGGATTTGTGTACTGATCATTACCACCACGTATCATCAAGATTGGGTGAAAAAATATTTGCTGGTATTTCGGAAACTCGTTATTTGTTAGAAGCTTGGCAACCCCACTCAATGAATGTGCTTTTCCCAGTCTATGCCTAGGGCTATTTGAAGAGGAAACAAACAATAGAGACAAAAGTGAGAACTTTTCTATTTTGTCAAGTTTCAAAGAGCTACTACAAACCATGTTGGATTTAGAGTTCCAAATTCATCTATCTATATAGGAGAGAACAGAGGGAAACCTAAAAATATAAACTGCTACTGTAAACGAACGCTTCAACCTAGAAGAACAAAATTTGGTGAGCCAAGTGGGATTTGTGTACTTGTCATTACCACCAAGTATCATCATATTTGGGGAAAAAATATTTTCTGGTATTTCGGAAACCCGTAATTTCTTGGAAGCTTGGCAACCCCTTTCAATGGAAGTGCTTTTCCACAGTCTCTGCCTGGGCTACTTGAAGAGAAACCAAATCATAGAGACAAAACTGAGAACTCCTTTATTTTGTCAAGTTTCAAAGAGCTACTACTAACCATGTTGGATTTAGAGTTCCAAATTCATCTATCTATATAGGAGAGAACAGAGTGAAACCTAAAAATAAAAACTGCTACTGTAAACGAAGGCTTCAACATAGAAGAAAAAATTTGGTGAGCCAAGTGGGATTTGTGTACTTGTCATTACCACCAAGTATCATCAAGATTGGGTGAAAAAATATTTGCTGGTATTTCGAAAACCCGTAATTTCTTGGAAGCTTGGCAACCCCTTTCAATGGAAATGCTTTTCCACAGTCACTGCCTGGGCTACTTGAAGAGGAAACAAATCATAGATACAAAACTGAACACTACTTTTTTTGTGAAGTTTCAAAGAGCTACTACAAACCTTGTTGGATTTAGAGTTCCAAATTCATCTATCTATATAGGAGAGAACAAAGTGAAACCTAAAAATAAAAACTGCTACTGTAAACGAAGGCTTCAACCTAGAAGAACACAATTTGGTGAGCCAAGTGGGATTTTTGTACTGATCATTACCACCACGTATCATCAAGATTGCGTGAAAAAAAATATTTGCTGGTATTTCAGAAACTCGTTGTTTCTTAGAAGCTTGGCAACCCCTCTCAATGAATGTGCTTGTGCCCAGACTGTGCCTAGGGCTATTTGAAGAGGAAACAAACCATAGAGACAAAACTGAGAACTCCTTTATTTTGTCAAGTTTCAAAGAGCTACTACAAACCATGTTGGATTTAGAGTTCCAAATTCATCTATCTATATAGGAGAGAACAGAGGGAAACCTAAAATATAAACTGCTACTGTAAACGAACGCTTCAACCTAGAAGAACAAAATTTGGTGAGCCAAGTGCGATTTGTGTACTTGTCATTACCACCAAGTATCATCAAGATTGGGTGAAAAAATATTTGCTGGTATTTCTCAAACCCGTAATTTATTGGGAGCTTGGGAGAGCCTTTCAATGAAAGTGCTTTTCCACAGTCTCTGCTTAGGGCTACTTGAAGAGGAAACAAATCATAGAGACAAAACTGAGAACTCCTTTATTTTGTCAAGTTTAAAAGAGCTACTACAAACGATGTTGGATTTAGAGTTCCAAATTCATCTATCTATATAGGAGAGAACAGAGGGAAACCTAAAAATATAAACTGATACTGTAAACGAACGCTTCAACCTAGAAGAACACTATTTGGTGAGCCAAGTGGGATTTGTGTACTGATCATTACCAAAACGTATCATCAAGATTGCGTGAAAAAATATTTAATGGTATTTCCGAAACTCGTTATTTCTTAGAAGCTTTTCAACCCCTCTCAATGAATGTGCTTTTCCCCAGTCTGTACCAAGGCTATTTGAAGAGGAAACAAACCATAGAGACAAAACTGAGGACATTTTTATTTTGTCAAGTTTCAAAGAGCTACTACAAACCATGTTGGATTTAGAGTTCCAAATTCATCTATCTATATGGGAGAGAACAGAGGGAAACCTAAAAATGAAAACTCCTACTGTAAACGAACGCTTCAACCTAGAAGAACACAATTTGGTGAGCCAAGTGGGATTTGTGTACTGATCATTACCAGCAAGTATTATCAAGATTGGGTGAAAAAATATTTGCTGGTATTTCGAAAACTCGTTATTTCTTGGATGCTTGGCAAACCATCTCAATGAACGTGCTTTTCCACAGTCTGTGCCTAGGGCTACTTGAAAAGGAAACAAACCATTGAGACAATATTGAGAACTCTTTTATTTTGTCAAGTATTAAAGAGCTACTACAAACCATGTTGGATTTAGAGTTTCAAATTCATCTATCTATATAGAAGATAACAGAGTGAAACCTCAATATAAAAACTGCTACTGTAGACGAACGCTTCAACCTTGAAGAACAAAATAGGTGAGCCAAGGGGGATTGGTGTACCGACGATTACCGCCAAGTACCATCAAGATTGGGTGAAAAAATATTTGCCGGTATTTCAGAAACTCGTTATTTCTTAGAAGCTTGGCAACCCCTCTCAATGAAATTGCTTTTCCACAGTCTCTGCTTAGGGCTACTTGAAGAGGAAACAAATCATAGAGACAAAACTGAGAACTACATTTTTTTGTCAAGTTTCAAAGCGCTACTACACACCATGCTGGATTTAGAGTTCCAAATTCAGCTATCTATATAGGAGAGCACAGAGGGAAACCTACAAATATAAACTGCTAGTGTCAACGAACACTTCAACATAGAAGAACACAATTTGGTGAGCCAAGTGGGATTTGTGTACTGATCATTACCACCACGTATTATCAAGATTGGGTGAAAAAATATTTGCTGGTATTTCGGAAACTCGTAATTTCTTGCAAGCTTGGCTTTTCCGCAGTATCTGCTTAGGGCTATTTGAAGAGGAAACAAACCATAGAGACAAAACTGAGAACATTTTATTTTGTCAAGTTTCAAAGAGCTACAACAAACCATGTTGGATTTAGAGTTCCAAATTCATCTATCTGTATAGGAGAGAACAGAGGGAAACCTAAAAATAAAAACTGCTCTTGTAAACGAACGCTTCAACCTAAAAGAGCAAAATTTGGTGAGGAAGTGGGTTTGCGTAATTGTATTTACCACCAAGTATCATCAAGATTGGGTGAAAAAATATTTGCTGGTATTTCGGAAACCCGTAATTTTTTGGAAGCCTGGCAATCCCTGTCAATGAAAATGCTTTTCCACAGTCTCTGCCTAGGGCTACTTGAAGAGGAAACAAAACATAGAGAAAAAACTGAGAACTTCTTCATTTTGTCAAGTTTCAAAGAGCTACTACAAACCATGTTGGATTTAGAGTTCCAAATTCATCTATCTATATAGAAGAGAACAGAGTGAAACCTAAATATAAAAACTGCTACTGTAGACGAACGCTTAAACCTAGAAGAACAAAATTTGTTGAGCCAAGTGCGATTTGTGGACTTATCATTACCGACAAGTATCATCAAGATTGGGTGAAAAAATATTTGCTGGTGTTTCGGAAACTCGTTATTTCGTAGAAGCTTGGCAACCCCTCGCATTGAAAGTGCTTTTCCACAGTTTGTGAATATGGCTACTTGAAGAGGAAACAAATCATAGAGATAAAACTGAGAACTCCTTTATTTTCTCAAGTTACAAACAGGTACTACAAAGCATGTTGGATTTAGACTTCCAAATTCATCTATCTATATAAGAGAGAACAGAGTGAAACCTAAATATAAAAACTGCTACTGTAGACGAATGCTTCAACCCAGAAGAACAAAATTTGGTGAGTCAAGTGGGATTTGTGTACGTGTCACTATCACCACGTATCATCAAGATTGGGTGAAAAAGTATTTGCTGGTATTTCGGAAACTCATAATTTCTTGGAAGATTTGGAACTCCTTTCAATGAAAGTGCTTTTCAACAGTCTGTGCTTATCGCTACTTGAAGAGAAAACAAATCATAGAGACAAAACAGAGAACTCCTTTATTTTATCAATTTTCAAAGAGCTACTACAAACCATGTTGGATTTACTGTTCCAAATTCATCTATCTATATAGGAGAGAAGAGAGTGAAACCTAAATATAAAAACTGCTACTGTAGACGAACGCTTCAACCTAGAAGAACAAAATTTGGTGAGCCAAGTGGGATTTGTGTACTTGTCATTACCACCACGTATCATCAAGATTGGGTGAAAAAGTATTTGCTGGTATTTCGGAAACTCGTAATTTCTTGGAAGCTTGGCAACTCCTTTCAATGAAAGTGCTTTTCCACAGTCTCTGCTGAGGGCTACTTGAAGAGGAAACAAATCATAGAGACAAAACTGAGAACTACTTTTTTTTGTCAAGTTTCAAAGCGCTACTACAAACCATGCTGGATTTTGAGTTCCAAATTCAGCTATCTATATAGGAGAGAACAGATGGAAACCTAAAAATATAAACTGCTACTGTAAACGAACACTTCAACATAGATGAACACAATTTGGTGAGCCAAGTGGGATTTGTGTACTGATCATTACCACCACGTATCATCCAGATTGGGTGAAAACATATTTGCTGGTATTTCGAAAACTCCTTATTTCTTAGAAGCTTGGCAACCCGTCTCAATGAAAATGCTTTTCCAAAATCTGTGCCTAGGGCTACTTGAAGAGGAAACAAACAATAGAGACAAAACTGAGATCTTCTTTATTTTGTCAAGTCTCAAAGAGCTACTACAAACCACGTTGGATTTAGAGTTAAAAATACATCTATCTATATAGGAGAGAACAGAGTGAAACCTAAAAATAAAAACTGCTACTGTAAACGAACACTTCAACCTAAAAGAGCAAAATTGGGTGAGCAAAGGGGGATTTGTGTAACGATCATTACCACCAGGTATCATCAAGATTGGGTGAAAAAATATTTGCTAGTATTTCTGAAAGTCGTTATTTTGTAGAAGCTTTCAACCCCTCAAAATGAAAGTGCATTTCCACTGTCTGTGCCTAGGGCTACTTGAAGAGGAAACAAACCATAGAGACGATACTGAGAACTCCTGTATATTGTCAAGTTTCAAAGAGCTACTACAAACCATGTTGGATTTAGGGTTCCAAATTCATCTATCTATATAAGAAAGAACAGAGTGAAATCTAAATATAAAAACTGCTACTGTAGACGAACGCTTAAACCTAGAAGAACAAAATTTGTTGAGCCAAGGTCGATTTGTGGACTTATCATTACCACCAAGTATAATCAAGATTGGGTGAAAAAATATATGCTGGTATTTTGGAAACTCTTTATTTCTTGTAAGCTTGGCAACCCCTTTCAATGAAAGTGCATTTCCTCAGTCTGTGCATAGGGCTACTTGAAGAGGTAACAAACCATAGAGACAAAACTGAGAACTCCTTTATGTTGTCAAGTTTCAAACAGCTACTACAAACCATGTTGGATTTTGAGTTCCAAATTCATCTATCTATATAGGAGAGAAAAGAGTGAAACCAAAATATAAAAACTGCTACTCTAGATGATCGCTTAAACGTAGAAGAACAAAATTTGGTGGGCCAAGTGGGATTTGTGTACTGATCATTACCACCAAGAATCATCAAGATTGGGTGAAAAAATATTTGCTGTTATTTTGGAAACTCGTTATTTCTTGTAAGCTTGGCAAGCCCTTTCAATGAAAGTGCATTTCCTCAGTCTGTGCATTGGGCTACTTGAAGAGGAAAAAAACCATAGAGACAAAACTGAGAACTCCTTTATTTTGTCAAGTTTCAAACAGCTACTACAAACCATGTTGGATTTAGAGTTCCAGATTCATCTATCTATATATGAGAGAACAGAGTGAAACCAAAATATAAAAACTGCTACTGTAGATGAACACTTAAACCTAGAAGAAGAAAATTTGGTGGGCCAAGTGGGATTCGTATACTGATCATTACCACCAAGCATCATCAAGATTGGGTGAAAAAATATTTGCTGGTATTTTGGAAACACGTTATTTCTTGGAATCTTGGCAACCCCTTTCAATGAAAGTGCATTTCCACACTCTGTGCCTAGGGCTACGTGAAGAGGAAACAAACCATAGAGACAAAACTGAGAACTACTTTATTTTGTCAAGTTTCAAAGAGCTACTACAAACCATGTTGGATTTAGAGTTCCAAATTCATCTATCTATATGGAAGAGAACAGAGTGAAACCTAAATATAAAAACTGCTACTGAAGACGAACGCTTCAACCTAGAAGAACAAAATTTGGTGAGCTAAGTGGGATTGGTGTACTGATCATTACCACCAAGTATCATCAAGATTGGGTGAAAAAATATTTGCTTTATTTTGGAAAATCTTTATTTCTTAGAATCTTGGCAACCCCTCTCAATTAAAGTGCTTTTCCACAGTCAGTGCCTAGGGCTACTTGAAGAGGTAACAATCCATAGAGAGAAAACTGAGAACTCCTTTATTTTGTCAAGTTTCAAAGAGCTACTTCAAACCATGTTGGATTAAGAGTTCCAAATTCATCTATCTATATAGGAGAGAACAAAGTGAAACCTAAAAATAAAAACTGCTACTCTAAACGAACGCTTCAACCTAGAAGAACAAAATTTGGTGAGCCAAGTGGGATTTGTGTACCGATCCTTACCACAAAGTATCATCAAGATGGGGTGAAAAAATATTTGGTGGTATTTCGGAAACTCGTTATTTCTTGGATGCTTGGCAACCCCTTTCAGTGAAAGTGTTTTTCCACAGTCTGTGCCTAGGGCTACTTGAAGAAGAAACAAACCATAGAGACAAAATTGAGAACTCTTTTATTTTGTCAAGTTTCAAAGAGCTACTACAAACCATGTTGGATTTAGAGTTCCAAATTCATCTATCTATATAGGAGAGAACAGAGTGAAACCTAAAAATAAAAACTGCTACTGTAAACGAACGCTTCAACCTAGAAGAACACAGTTTGGTGAGCCAAGTGGGATTTGTGTACTTGTCATTACCACCACGTATCATCAAGATTGCGTGAAAAAATATTTGCTGGTATTTCGGAAACTCGTTATTTCTTAGAAGCTTGGCAACCCCTCTAAATGAAAGTGCTTTTCCACAGTCTGTGCCTAGTGCTACTTGAAGAAGAAACAATGCATAAAGACAAAACTGAGAACTCCTTTATTTTATCAACTTTCAAAGAGCTACTACAAACCATGTTGGATTTAGAGTTCCAAATTCATCTATCTATATAGGAGAGAACAGAGTGAAACCTAAAAATAAAAACTGCTACTGTAAACGAAGGCTTCAACATAGAAGAAAAAATTTGGTGAGCCAAGTGGGATTTGTGTACTTGTCATTACCACCAAGTATCATCAAGATTGGGTGAAAAAATATTTGCTGGTATTTCGAAAACCCGTAA
Organism: Callospermophilus lateralis; assembly: GCF_048772815.1. Classification (NCBI taxonomy): domain Eukaryota; kingdom Metazoa; phylum Chordata; class Mammalia; order Rodentia; family Sciuridae; genus Callospermophilus; species Callospermophilus lateralis. The sequence goes on from NW_027511242.1 coordinate 26,272, forward strand.
TTTCTTGGAAGCTTGGCAACCCCTTTCAATGGAAATGCTTTTCCACAGTCGCTGCCTGGGCTACTTGAAGAGGAAACAAATCATAGAGACAAAAATGAGCACTACTTTTTTTGTGAAGTTTCAAAGAGCTACTACAAACCTTGTTGGATTTAGAGTTCCAAATTCATCTATCTATATAGGAGAGAACAAAGTGAAACCTAAAAATAAAAACTGCTACTGTAAACGTACACTTCAACCTAGAAGAACACAATTTGGTGAGCCATGTGAGATTTGTGTACTTGTCATTAACACCAAGTATCATCAAGATTGGGTGAAAAACTGTTTGCTGGTATTTCGGAAACTCCTAATTTCTTGGAAGCTTGGCAACCCCTTTCAATGAAAGTGCTTTTCCACAGTCTCTGCTGAGGGATACTTGAGGAGGAAACAAATCATAGAGACAAAACTGAGAACTCCTTTATTTTGTCAAGTTTCAAAGAGCTACTACAAACCATGTTGGATTTAGAGTTCCAAATTCATCTATCTATATAGGAGAGAACAGAGGGAAACCTAAAATATAAACTGCTACTGTAAACGAACGCTTCAACCTAGAAGAACAAAATTTGGTGAGCCAAGTGCGATTTGTGTACTTGTCATTACCACCAAGTATCATCAAGATTGGGTGATAAAATATTTGCTGGTATTTCGGAAACTCGTTATTTCTTAGAAGCCTGGCAACCCCTCTCAATGAAAGTGCTTTTCCACAGTCTATGACTAGGGCGACTTGAAGAGGAAACAAAACATAGAGACAAAACTAAGAACTT
>NW_027511243.1:0-27056 GCF_048772815.1 Callospermophilus lateralis
GTTCTAGCTGCATCTGTCAATATAGGAGAAAACAGAGTGAAACCTAAAAATTCAAACTCTTCCTGCAAACGAATGCTTCAACCTAGGAGAACGAAACTTGGGCATCCAAGTTTGATTGGTGCACTGCTCATTACTTGAAAGTATCATGAAGGTGGGAAGAAAAAATATATGATGAGATTTCAGGAGACTGTAGTTTTTTGGCAGCCTAACAACGCCTTTCATTGAATGTGTTATTCGCCAGTCTCTGCTTAAGGCTACATCAAGAGGAAACAAACCTTAGGGATAGAACGTAGAACTACTTTATTGTGTCATGTTTCAAGTAGCTAGCACAAACCGTATTTGATTTAAAGTTCTAACTGCATCTGTCAATATAGGAGAAAACAGAGTGAAACCTAAAAATTCAAACTGTTCCTGCAAACGAATGCTTCAACCTAGAAGAACAAAACTTGGGCATCCAAGTGGGAATGGTGTACTGATCATTACTTGAATGTATCATGAAGATTGGATGAAAAAATATATGTTGAGATTTCAGGAGACTCTAGTTTTTTGAAAGTTTGGCAACCCCTTTCAATATAAGTGTTATTCGCCAGTCCCTGCATTAGGCTACATCAAGAGGAAACAAATCTTAGAGATAGAACGTAGAACTACTTTATTGTGTCAAGTTTCAAGAAGCTAGCACAAACCGTGTTTGATTTAGAGTTCTAGCTGCATCTGTCAATATAGGAGAAAACAGAGTGAAACCTAAAAATTCAAACTGTTCCTGCAAACGAATGCTTCAACCTAGGAGAACGAAACTTGGGCATCCAAGTTTGATTGGTGCACTGCTCATTACTTGAAAGTATCATGAAGGTCGGAAGAAAAAATATATGATGAGATTTCAGGAGACTGTAGTTTTTTGGCAGCCTAACAACGCCTTTCATTGAATGTGTTATTCACCAGTCTCTGCTTAAGGCTACATCAAGAGGAAACAAACCTTCGGGATAGAACGTAGAACTACTTTATTGTGTCATGTTTCAAGTAGCTAGCACAAACCGTGTTTGATTTAAAGTTCTAACTGCATCTGTCAATATAGGAGAAAACAGAGTGAAACCTTAAAATTCAAACTGTTCCTGCAAACGAATGCTTCAACCTAGAAGAACAAAACTTGGGCATCCAAGTGGGAATGGTGTACTGATCATTACTTGAATGTATCATGAAGATTGGATGAAAAAATATATGTTGAGATTTCAGGAGACTCTAGTTTTTTGAAAGTTTGGCAACCCCTTTCAATATAAGTGTTATTCGCCAGTCCCTGCATTAGGCTACATCAAGAGGAAACAAACCTTAGAGATAGAACGTAGAACTACTTTATTTTGTCAAGTTTCAAGAAGCTAGCACAAACCGTGTTTGATTTAGAGTTCTAGCTGCATCTGTCAATATAGGAGAAAACAGAGTGAAACCTAGAAATTCAAACTGTTACTGCAAACGAATGCATCAACCTAGGAGAACGAAACTTGGGCATCCAAGTTTGATTGGTGTACTGCTCATTACTTGAAAGTATCATTAAGGTCGGAAAAAAATATGTGTTGAGATTTCAGGAGACTCTAGTTTTTTGGCAGCCTAACAACGCCTTTCATTGAAAGTGTTATTCGCCAGTCTGTGCTGAAGGCTACATCAAGAGGAAACAAACCTTAGGGATAGAATGTAGAACTACTTTATTGTGTCAAGTTTCAAGAAGCTAGCCCAAACCGTGTATGATTTAGAGTTTGAACTACATTTGTCAATATAGGAGAAAGCAGAATGAAACCTAAAAATTCAAACTGTTACTGCAAACGAATGCTTCAACGTAGGAGAATGAAACTTGAGCATCCAAGTGGGATTGGTGTACTGATCATTACTCGAAAGTATCATGAAGATTGGAAAAAAAAATATATGTTGAGATATCAGAAGACTCTAGTTTTGGGAAGTTTGGCAACCCCTTTCAATAAAAGTGTTATTCGCCAGTCCCTGCATTAGGCTACATCAAGAGGAAACAAACCTTAGAGATAGAACGTAGAACTACAGTATTTTGTCAAGTTTCAAGAAGCTAGCACAAACCGTGTTTGATTTAGAGTTCGAACAGCATCTGTCAATATAGGACAAAACAGAGTGAAACCTAAAAATTCAAACTGTTCCTGCAAACGAATGCTTCAACCTAGGAGAACGAAACTTGGGCATCCAAGTTTGATTGGTGCACTGCTCATTACTTGAAAGTATCATGAAGGTCGGAAGAAAAAATATATGATGAGATTTCAGGAGACTGTAGTTTTTTGGCAGCCTAACAACGCCTTTCATTGAATGTGTTATTCGCCAGTCTCTGCTTAAGGCTACATCAAGAGGAAACAAACCTTAGGGATAGAACGTAGAACTACTTTATTGTGTCATGTTTCAAGTAGCTAGCACAAACCGTATTTGATTTAAAGTTCTAACTGCATCTGTCAATATAGGAGAAAACAGAGTGAAACCTAAAAATTCAAACTGTTCCTGCAAACGAATGCTTCAACCTAGAAGAACAAAACTTGGGCATCCAAGTGGGAATGGTGTACTGATCATTACTTGAATGTATCATGAAGATTGGATGAAAAAATATATGTTGAGATTTCAGGAGACTCTAGTTTTTTGAAAGTTTGGCAACCCCTTTCAATATAAGTGTTATTCGCCAGTCCCTGCATTAGGCTACATCAAGAGGAAACAAATCTTAGAGATAGAACGTAGAACTACTTTATTGTGTCAAGTTTCAAGAAGCTAGCACAAACCGTGTTTGATTTAGAGTTCTAGCTGCATCTGTCAATATAGGAGAAAACAGAGTGAAACCTAAAAATTCAAACTGTTCCTGCAAACGAATGCTTCAACCTAGGAGAACGAAACTTGGGCATCCAAGTTTGATTGGTGCACTGCTCATTACTTGAAAGTATCATGAAGGTCGGAAGAAAAAATATATGATGAGATTTCAGGAGACTGTAGTTTTTTGGCAGCCTAACAACGCCTTTCATTGAATGTGTTATTCACCAGTCTCTGCTTAAGGCTACATCAAGAGGAAACAAACCTTCGGGATAGAACGTAGAACTACTTTATTGTGTCATGTTTCAAGTAGCTAGCACAAACCGTGTTTGATTTAAAGTTCTAACTGCATCTGTCAATATAGGAGAAAACAGAGTGAAACCTTAAAATTCAAACTGTTCCTGCAAACGAATGCTTCAACCTAGAAGAACAAAACTTGGGCATCCAAGTGGGAATGGTGTACTGATCATTACTTGAATGTATCATGAAGATTGGATGAAAAAATATATGTTGAGATTTCAGGAGACTCTAGTTTTTTGAAAGTTTGGCAACCCCTTTCAATATAAGTGTTATTCGCCAGTCCCTGCATTAGGCTACATCAAGAGGAAACAAACCTTAGAGATAGAACGTAGAACTACTTTGTTTTGTCAAGTTTCAAGAAGCTAGCACAAACCGTGTTTGATTTAGAGTTCTAGCTGCATCTGTCAATATAGGAGAAAACAGAGTGAAACCTAGAAATTCAAACTGTTACTGCAAACGAATGCATCAACCTAGGAGAACGAAACTTGGGCATCCAAGTTTGATTGGTGTACTGCTCATTACTTGAAAGTATCATTAAGGTCGGAAAAAAATATGTGTTGAGATTTCAGGAGACTCTAGTTTTTTGGCAGCCTAACAACGCCTTTCATTGAGAGTGTTATTCGCCAGTCTGTGCTGAAGGCTACATCAAGAGGAAACAAACCTTAGGGATAGAATGTAGAACTACTTTATTGTGTCAAGTTTCAAGAAGCTAGCCCAAACCGTGTATGATTTAGAGTTTGAACTACATTTGTCAATATAGGAGAAAGCAGAATGAAACCTAAAAATTCAAACTGTTACTGCAAACGAATGCTTCAACGTAGGAGAATGAAACTTGAGCATCCAAGTGGGATTGGTGTACTGATCATTACTCGAAAGTATCATGAAGATTGGAAAAAAAAATATATGTTGAGATATCAGAAGACTCTAGTTTTGGGAAGTTTGGCAACCCCTTTCAATAAAAGTGTTATTCGCCAGTCCCTGCATTAGGCTACATCAAGAGGAAACAAACCTTAGAGATAGAACGTAGAACTACAGTATTTTGTCAAGTTTCAAGAAGCTAGCACAAACCGTGTTTGATTTAGAGTTCTAGCTGCATCTGTCAATATAGGAGAAAACAGAGTGAAACCTAAAAATTCAAACTCTTCCTGCAAACGAATGCTTCAACCTAGGAGAACGAAACTTGGGCATCCAAGTTTGATTGGTGCACTGCTCATTACTTGAAAGTATCATGAAGGTGGGAAGAAAAAATATATGATGAGATTTCAGGAGACTGTAGTTTTTTGGCAGCCTAACAACGCCTTTCATTGAATGTGTTATTCGCCAGTCTCTGCTTAGGGTACATCAAGAGGAAACAACCTTAGGGATAGAAAGTAGAACTACTTTATTGTGTCATGTTTCAAGTAGCTAGCACAAACCGTGTTTGATTTAAAGTTCTAACTGCATCTGTCAATATAAGAGAAAACAGAGTGAAACCTAAAAATTCAAACTGTTCCTGAAACCGAATGCTTCAACCTAGAAGAACAAAACTTGGGCATCCAAGTGGGAATGGTGTACTGATCATTACTTGAATGTATCATGAAGATTGGATGAAAAAATATATGTTGAGATTTCAGGAGACTCTAGTTTTTTGAAAGTTTGGCAACCCCTTTCAATATAAGTGTTATTCGCCAGTCCCTGCATTAGGCTACATCAAGAGGAAACAAACCTTAGAGATAGAACGTAGAACTACTTTGTTTTGTCAAGTTTCAAGAAGCTAGCACAAACCGTGTTTGATTTAGAGTTCTAGCTGCATCTGTCAATATAGGAGAAAACAGAGTGAAACCTAGAAATTCAAACTGTTAATGCAAACGAATGCATCAACCTAGGAGAACGAAACTTGGGCATCCAAGTTTGATTGTTGTACTGCTCATTACTTGAAAGTATCATTAAGGTCGGAAAAAAATATGTGTTGAGATTTCAGGAGACTCTAGTTTTTTGGCAGCCTAACAACGCCTTTCATTGAGAGTGTTATTCGCCAGTCTGTGCTGAAGGCTACATCAAGAGGAAACAAACCTTAGGGATAGAATGTAGAACTACTTTATTGTGTCAAGTTTCAAGAAGCTAGCCCAAACCGTGTATGATTTAGAGTTTGAACTACATTTGTCAATATAGGAGAAAGCAGAATGAAACCTAAAAATTCAAACTGTTACTGCAAACGAATGCTTCAACGTAGGAGAATGAAACTTGAGCATCCAAGTGGGATTGGTGTACTGATCATTACTCGAAAGTATCATGAAGATTGGAAAAAAAAATATATGTTGAGATATCAGAAGACTCTAGTTTTGGGAAGTTTGGCAACCCCTTTCAATAAAAGTGTTATTCGCCAGTCCCTGCATTAGGCTACATCAAGAGGAAACAAACCTTAGAGATAGAACGTAGAACTACAGTATTTTGTCAAGTTTCAAGAAGCTAGCACAAACCGTGTTTGATTTAGAGTTCTAGCTGCATCTGTCAATATAGGAGAAAACAGAGTGAAACCTAAAAATTCAAACTCTTCCTGCAAACGAATGCTTCAACCTAGGAGAACGAAACTTGGGCATCCAAGTTTGATTGGTGCACTGCTCATTACTTGAAAGTATCATGAAGGTGGGAAGAAAAAATATATGATGAGATTTCAGGAGACTGTAGTTTTTTGGCAGCCTAACAACGCCTTTCATTGAATGTGTTATTCGCCAGTCTCTGCTTAAGGCTACATCAAGAGGAAACAAACCTTAGGGATAGAACGTAGAACTACTTTATTGTGTCATGTTTCAAGTAGCTAGCACAAACCGTATTTGATTTAAAGTTCTAACTGCATCTGTCAATATAGGAGAAAACAGAGTGAAACCTAAAAATTCAAACTGTTCCTGCAAACGAATGCTTCAACCTAGAAGAACAAAACTTGGGCATCCAAGTGGGAATGGTGTACTGATCATTACTTGAATGTATCATGAAGATTGGATGAAAAAATATATGTTGAGATTTCAGGAGACTCTAGTTTTTTGAAAGTTTGGCAACCCCTTTCAATATAAGTGTTATTCGCCAGTCCCTGCATTAGGCTACATCAAGAGGAAACAAATCTTAGAGATAGAACGTAGAACTACTTTATTGTGTCAAGTTTCAAGAAGCTAGCACAAACCGTGTTTGATTTAGAGTTCTAGCTGCATCTGTCAATATAGGAGAAAACAGAGTGAAACCTAAAAATTCAAACTGTTCCTGCAAACGAATGCTTCAACCTAGGAGAACGAAACTTGGGCATCCAAGTTTGATTGGTGCACTGCTCATTACTTGAAAGTATCATGAAGGTCGGAAGAAAAAATATATGATGAGATTTCAGGAGACTGTAGTTTTTTGGCAGCCTAACAACGCCTTTCATTGAATGTGTTATTCACCAGTCTCTGCTTAAGGCTACATCAAGAGGAAACAAACCTTCGGGATAGAACGTAGAACTACTTTATTGTGTCATGTTTCAAGTAGCTAGCACAAACCGTGTTTGATTTAAAGTTCTAACTGCATCTGTCAATATAGGAGAAAACAGAGTGAAACCTTAAAATTCAAACTGTTCCTGCAAACGAATGCTTCAACCTAGAAGAACAAAACTTGGGCATCCAAGTGGGAATGGTGTACTGATCATTACTTGAATGTATCATGAAGATTGGATGAAAAAATATATGTTGAGATTTCAGGAGACTCTAGTTTTTTGAAAGTTTGGCAACCCCTTTCAATATAAGTGTTATTCGCCAGTCCCTGCATTAGGCTACATCAAGAGGAAACAAACCTTAGAGATAGAACGTAGAACTACTTTATTTTGTCAAGTTTCAAGAAGCTAGCACAAACCGTGTTTGATTTAGAGTTCTAGCTGCATCTGTCAATATAGGAGAAAACAGAGTGAAACCTAGAAATTCAAACTGTTACTGCAAACGAATGCATCAACCTAGGAGAACGAAACTTGGGCATCCAAGTTTGATTGGTGTACTGCTCATTACTTGAAAGTATCATTAAGGTCGGAAAAAAATATGTGTTGAGATTTCAGGAGACTCTAGTTTTTTGGCAGCCTAACAACGCCTTTCATTGAAAGTGTTATTCGCCAGTCTGTGCTGAAGGCTACATCAAGAGGAAACAAACCTTAGGGATAGAATGTAGAACTACTTTATTGTGTCAAGTTTCAAGAAGCTAGCCCAAACCGTGTATGATTTAGAGTTTGAACTACATTTGTCAATATAGGAGAAAGCAGAATGAAACCTAAAAATTCAAACTGTTACTGCAAACGAATGCTTCAACGTAGGAGAATGAAACTTGAGCATCCAAGTGGGATTGGTGTACTGATCATTACTCGAAAGTATCATGAAGATTGGAAAAAAAAATATATGTTGAGATATCAGAAGACTCTAGTTTTGGGAAGTTTGGCAACCCCTTTCAATAAAAGTGTTATTCGCCAGTCCCTGCATTAGGCTACATCAAGAGGAAACAAACCTTAGAGATAGAACGTAGAACTACAGTATTTTGTCAAGTTTCAAGAAGCTAGCACAAACCGTGTTTGATTTAGAGTTCGAACAGCATCTGTCAATATAGGACAAAACAGAGTGAAACCTAAAAATTCAAACTGTTCCTGCAAACGAATGCTTCAACCTAGGAGAACGAAACTTGGGCATCCAAGTTTGATTGGTGCACTGCTCATTACTTGAAAGTATCATGAAGGTCGGAAGAAAAAATATATGATGAGATTTCAGGAGACTGTAGTTTTTTGGCAGCCTAACAACGCCTTTCATTGAATGTGTTATTCGCCAGTCTCTGCTTAAGGCTACATCAAGAGGAAACAAACCTTAGGGATAGAATGTAGAACTACTTTATTGTGTCATGTTTCAAGTAGCTAGCACAAACCGTATTTGATTTAAAGTTCTAACTGCATCTGTCAATATAGGAGAAAACAGAGTGAAACCTAAAAATTCAAACTGTTCCTGCAAACGAATGCTTCAACCTAGAAGAACAAAACTTGGGCATCCAAGTGGGAATGGTGTACTGATCATTACTTGAATGTATCATGAAGATTGGATGAAAAAATATATGTTGAGATTTCAGGAGACTCTAGTTTTTTGAAAGTTTGGCAACCCCTTTCAATATAAGTGTTATTCGCCAGTCCCTGCATTAGGCTACATCAAGAGGAAACAAATCTTAGAGATAGAACGTAGAACTACTTTATTGTGTCAAGTTTCAAGAAGCTAGCACAAACCGTGTTTGATTTAGAGTTCTAGCTGCATCTGTCAATATAGGAGAAAACAGAGTGAAACCTAAAAATTCAAACTGTTCCTGCAAACGAATGCTTCAACCTAGGAGAACGAAACTTGGGCATCCAAGTTTGATTGGTGCACTGCTCATTACTTGAAAGTATCATGAAGGTCGGAAGAAAAAATATATGATGAGATTTCAGGAGACTGTAGTTTTTTGGCAGCCTAACAACGCCTTTCATTGAATGTGTTATTCACCAGTCTCTGCTTAAGGCTACATCAAGAGGAAACAAACCTTCGGGATAGAACGTAGAACTACTTTATTGTGTCATGTTTCAAGTAGCTAGCACAAACCGTGTTTGATTTAAAGTTCTAACTGCATCTGTCAATATAGGAGAAAACAGAGTGAAACCTTAAAATTCAAACTGTTCCTGCAAACGAATGCTTCAACCTAGAAGAACAAAACTTGGGCATCCAAGTGGGAATGGTGTACTGATCATTACTTGAATGTATCATGAAGATTGGATGAAAAAATATATGTTGAGATTTCAGGAGACTCTAGTTTTTTGAAAGTTTGGCAACCCCTTTCAATATAAGTGTTATTCGCCAGTCCCTGCATTAGGCTACATCAAGAGGAAACAAACCTTAGAGATAGAACGTAGAACTACTTTGTTTTGTCAAGTTTCAAGAAGCTAGCACAAACCGTGTTTGATTTAGAGTTCTAGCTGCATCTGTCAATATAGGAGAAAACAGAGTGAAACCTAGAAATTCAAACTGTTACTGCAAACGAATGCATCAACCTAGGAGAACGAAACTTGGGCATCCAAGTTTGATTGGTGTACTGCTCATTACTTGAAAGTATCATTAAGGTCGGAAAAAAATATGTGTTGAGATTTCAGGAGACTCTAGTTTTTTGGCAGCCTAACAACGCCTTTCATTGAAAGTGTTATTCGCCAGTCTGTGCTGAAGGCTACATCAAGAGGAAACAAACCTTAGGGATAGAATGTAGAACTACTTTATTGTGTCAAGTTTCAAGAAGCTAGCCCAAACCGTGTATGATTTAGAGTTTGAACTACATTTGTCAATATAGGAGAAAGCAGAATGAAACCTAAAAATTCAAACTGTTACTGCAAACGAATGCTTCAACGTAGGAGAATGAAACTTGAGCATCCAAGTGGGATTGGTGTACTGATCATTACTCGAAAGTATCATGAAGATTGGAAAAAAAAAATATATGTTGAGATATCAGAAGACTCTAGTTTTGGGAAGTTTGGCAACCCCTTTCAATAAAAGTGTTATTCGCCAGTCCCTGCATTAGGCTACATCAAGAGGAAACAAACCTTAGAGATAGAACGTAGAACTACAGTATTTTGTCAAGTTTCAAGAAGCTAGCACAAACCGTGTTTGATTTAGAGTTCGAACAGCATCTGTCAATATAGGACAAAACAGAGTGAAACCTAAAAATTCAAACTGTTCCTGCAAACGAATGCTTCAACCTAGGAGAACGAAACTTGGGCATCCAAGTTTGATTGGTGCACTGCTCATTACTTGAAAGTATCATGAAGGTCGGAAGAAAAAATATATGATGAGATTTCAGGAGACTGTAGTTTTTTGGCAGCCTAACAACGCCTTTCATTGAATGTGTTATTCGCCAGTCTCTGCTTAAGGCTACATCAAGAGGAAACAAACCTTAGGGATAGAACGTAGAACTACTTTATTGTGTCATGTTTCAAGTAGCTAGCACAAACCGTATTTGATTTAAAGTTCTAACTGCATCTGTCAATATAGGAGAAAACAGAGTGAAACCTAAAAATTCAAACTGTTCCTGCAAACGAATGCTTCAACCTAGAAGAACAAAACTTGGGCATCCAAGTGGGAATGGTGTACTGATCATTACTTGAATGTATCATGAAGATTGGATGAAAAAATATATGTTGAGATTTCAGGAGACTCTAGTTTTTGAAAGTTTGGCAACCCCTTTCAATATAAGTGTTATTCGCCAGTCCCTGCATTAGGCTACATCAAGAGGAAACAAATCTTAGAGATAGAACGTAGAACTACTTTATTGTGTCAAGTTTCAAGAAGCTAGCACAAACCGTGTTTGATTTAGAGTTCTAGCTGCATCTGTCAATATAGGAGAAAACAGAGTGAAACCTAAAATTCAAACTGTTCCTGCAAACGAATGCTTCAACCTAGGAGAACGAAACTTGGGCATCCAAGTTTGATTGGTGCACTGCTCATTACTTGAAAGTATCATGAAGGTCGGAAGAAAAAATATATGATGAGATTTCAGGAGACTGTAGTTTTTTGGCAGCCTAACAACGCCTTTCATTGAATGTGTTATTCGCCAGTCTCTGCTTAGGGTACATCAAGAGGAAACAAACCTTAGGGATAGAACGTAGAACTACTTTATTGTGTCATGTTTCAAGTAGCTAGCACAAACCGTGTTTGATTTAAAGTTCTAACTGCATCTGTCAATATAGGAGAAAACAGAGTGAAACCTTAAAATTCAAACTGTTCCTGCAAACGAATGCTTCAACCTAGAAGAACAAAACTTGGGCATCCAAGTGGGAATGGTGTACTGATCATTACTTGAAATGTATCATGAAGATTGGATGAAAAAATATATGTTGAGATTTCAGGAGACTCTAGTTTTTTGAAAGTTTGGCAACCCCTTTCAATATAAGTGTTATTCGCCAGTCCCTGCATTAGGCTACATCAAGAAGAAACAAACCTTAGAGATAGAACGTAGAACTACTTTATTTTGTCAAGTTTCAAGAAGCTAGCACAAACCGTGTTTGATTTAGAGTTCTAGCTGCATCTGTCAATATAGGAGAAAACAGAGTGAAACCTAGAAATTCAAACTGTTACTGCAAACGAATGCATCAACCTAGGAGAACGAAACTTGGGCATCCAAGTTTGATTGGTGTACTGCTCATTACTTGAAAGTATCATTAAGGTCGGAAAAAAATATGTGTTGAGATTTCAGGAGACTCTAGTTTTTTGGCAGCCTAACAACGCCTTTCATTGAGAGTGTTATTCGCCAGTCTGTGCTGAAGGCTACATCAAGAGGAAACAAACCTTAGGGATAGAATGTAGAACTACTTTATTGTGTCAAGTTTCAAGAAGCTAGCCCAAACCGTGTATGATTTAGAGTTTGAACTACATTTGTCAATATAGGAGAAAGCAGAATGAAACCTAAAAATTCAAACTGTTACTGCAAACGAATGCTTCAACGTAGGAGAATGAAACTTGAGCATCCAAGTGGGATTGGTGTACTGATCATTACTCGAAAGTATCATGAAGATTGGAAAAAAAAATATATGTTGAGATATCAGAAGACTCTAGTTTTGGGAAGTTTGGCAACCCCTTTCAATAAAAGTGTTATTCGCCAGTCCCTGCATTAGGCTACATCAAGAGGAAACAAACCTTAGAGATAGAACGTAGAACTACAGTATTTTGTCAAGTTTCAAGAAGCTAGCACAAACCGTGTTTGATTTAGAGTTCGAACTGCATCTGTCAATATAGGACAAAACAGAGTGAAACCTAAAAATTCAAACTGTTCCTGCAAACGAATGCTTCAACCTAGGAGAACGAAACTTGGGCATCCAAGTTTGATTGGTGCACTGCTCATTACTTGAAAGTATCATGAAGGTCGGAAGAAAAAATATATGATGAGATTTCAGGAGACTGTAGTTTTTTGGCAGCCTAACAACGCCTTTCATTGAATGTGTTATTCGCCAGTCTCTGCTTAGGGTACATCAAGAGGAAACAAACCTTAGGGATAGAAAGTAGAACTACTTTATTGTGTCATGTTTCAAGTAGCTAGCACAAACCGTGTTTGATTTAAAGTTCTAACTGCATCTGTCAATATAAGAGAAAACAGAGTGAAACCTAAAAATTCAAACTGTTCCTGAAACCGAATGCTTCAACCTAGAAGAACAAAACTTGGGCATCCAAGTGGGAATGGTGTACTGATCATTACTTGAATGTATCATGAAGATTGGATGAAAAAATATATGTTGAGATTTCAGGAGACTCTAGTTTTTTGAAAGTTTGGCAACCCCTTTCAATATAAGTGTTATTCGCCAGTCCCTGCATTAGGCTACATCAAGAGGAAACAAACCTTAGAGATAGAACGTAGAACTACTTTGTTTTGTCAAGTTTCAAGAAGCTAGCACAAACCGTGTTTGATTTAGAGTTCTAGCTGCATCTGTCAATATAGGAGAAAACAGAGTGAAACCTAGAAATTCAAACTGTTACTGCAAACGAATGCATCAACCTAGGAGAACGAAACTTGGGCATCCAAGTTTGATTGTTGTACTGCTCATTACTTGAAAGTATCATTAAGGTCGGAAAAAAATATGTGTTGAGATTTCAGGAGACTCTAGTTTTTTGGCAGCCTAACAACGCCTTTCATTGAGAGTGTTATTCGCCAGTCTGTGCTGAAGGCTACATCAAGAGGAAACAAACCTTAGGGATAGAATGTAGAACTACTTTATTGTGTCAAGTTTCAAGAAGCTAGCCCAAACCGTGTATGATTTAGAGTTTGAACTACATTTGTCAATATAGGAGAAAGCAGAATGAAACCTAAAAATTCAAACTGTTACTGCAAACGAATGCTTCAACGTAGGAGAATGAAACTTGAGCATCCAAGTGGGATTGGTGTACTGATCATTACTCGAAAGTATCATGAAGATTGGAAAAAAAAATATATGTTGAGATATCAGAAGACTCTAGTTTTGGGAAGTTTGGCAACCCCTTTCAATAAAAGTGTTATTCGCCAGTCCCTGCATTAGGCTACATCAAGAGGAAACAAACCTTAGAGATAGAACGTAGAACTACAGTATTTTGTCAAGTTTCAAGAAGCTAGCACAAACCGTGTTTGATTTAGAGTTCTAGCTGCATCTGTCAATATAGGAGAAAACAGAGTGAAACCTAAAAATTCAAACTCTTCCTGCAAACGAATGCTTCAACCTAGGAGAACGAAACTTGGGCATCCAAGTTTGATTGGTGCACTGCTCATTACTTGAAAGTATCATGAAGGTGGGAAGAAAAAATATATGATGAGATTTCAGGAGACTGTAGTTTTTTGGCAGCCTAACAACGCCTTTCATTGAATGTGTTATTCGCCAGTCTCTGCTTAAGGCTACATCAAGAGGAAACAAACCTTAGGGATAGAACGTAGAACTACTTTATTGTGTCATGTTTCAAGTAGCTAGCACAAACCGTATTTGATTTAAAGTTCTAACTGCATCTGTCAATATAGGAGAAAACAGAGTGAAACCTAAAAATTCAAACTGTTCCTGCAAACGAATGCTTCAACCTAGAAGAACAAAACTTGGGCATCCAAGTGGGAATGGTGTACTGATCATTACTTGAATGTATCATGAAGATTGGATGAAAAAATATATGTTGAGATTTCAGGAGACTCTAGTTTTTTGAAAGTTTGGCAACCCCTTTCAATATAAGTGTTATTCGCCAGTCCCTGCATTAGGCTACATCAAGAGGAAACAAATCTTAGAGATAGAACGTAGAACTACTTTATTGTGTCAAGTTTCAAGAAGCTAGCACAAACCGTGTTTGATTTAGAGTTCTAGCTGCATCTGTCAATATAGGAGAAAACAGAGTGAAACCTAAAAATTCAAACTGTTCCTGCAAACGAATGCTTCAACCTAGGAGAACGAAACTTGGGCATCCAAGTTTGATTGGTGCACTGCTCATTACTTGAAAGTATCATGAAGGTCGGAAGAAAAAATATATGATGAGATTTCAGGAGACTGTAGTTTTTTGGCAGCCTAACAACGCCTTTCATTGAATGTGTTATTCACCAGTCTCTGCTTAAGGCTACATCAAGAGGAAACAAACCTTCGGGATAGAACGTAGAACTACTTTATTGTGTCATGTTTCAAGTAGCTAGCACAAACCGTGTTTGATTTAAAGTTCTAACTGCATCTGTCAATATAGGAGAAAACAGAGTGAAACCTTAAAATTCAAACTGTTCCTGCAAACGAATGCTTCAACCTAGAAGAACAAAACTTGGGCATCCAAGTGGGAATGGTGTACTGATCATTACTTGAATGTATCATGAAGATTGGATGAAAAAATATATGTTGAGATTTCAGGAGACTCTAGTTTTTTGAAAGTTTGGCAACCCCTTTCAATATAAGTGTTATTCGCCAGTCCCTGCATTAGGCTACATCAAGAGGAAACAAACCTTAGAGATAGAACGTAGAACTACTTTATTTTGTCAAGTTTCAAGAAGCTAGCACAAACCGTGTTTGATTTAGAGTTCTAGCTGCATCTGTCAATATAGGAGAAAACAGAGTGAAACCTAGAAATTCAAACTGTTACTGCAAACGAATGCATCAACCTAGGAGAACGAAACTTGGGCATCCAAGTTTGATTGGTGTACTGCTCATTACTTGAAAGTATCATTAAGGTCGGAAAAAAATATGTGTTGAGATTTCAGGAGACTCTAGTTTTTTGGCAGCCTAACAACGCCTTTCATTGAAAGTGTTATTCGCCAGTCTGTGCTGAAGGCTACATCAAGAGGAAACAAACCTTAGGGATAGAATGTAGAACTACTTTATTGTGTCAAGTTTCAAGAAGCTAGCCCAAACCGTGTATGATTTAGAGTTTGAACTACATTTGTCAATATAGGAGAAAGCAGAATGAAACCTAAAAATTCAAACTGTTACTGCAAACGAATGCTTCAACGTAGGAGAATGAAACTTGAGCATCCAAGTGGGATTGGTGTACTGATCATTACTCGAAAGTATCATGAAGATTGGAAAAAAAAATATATGTTGAGATATCAGAAGACTCTAGTTTTGGGAAGTTTGGCAACCCCTTTCAATAAAAGTGTTATTCGCCAGTCCCTGCATTAGGCTACATCAAGAGGAAACAAACCTTAGAGATAGAACGTAGAACTACAGTATTTTGTCAAGTTTCAAGAAGCTAGCACAAACCGTGTTTGATTTAGAGTTCGAACAGCATCTGTCAATATAGGACAAAACAGAGTGAAACCTAAAAATTCAAACTGTTCCTGCAAACGAATGCTTCAACCTAGGAGAACGAAACTTGGGCATCCAAGTTTGATTGGTGCACTGCTCATTACTTGAAAGTATCATGAAGGTCGGAAGAAAAAATATATGATGAGATTTCAGGAGACTGTAGTTTTTTGGCAGCCTAACAACGCCTTTCATTGAATGTGTTATTCGCCAGTCTCTGCTTAAGGCTACATCAAGAGGAAACAAACCTTAGGGATAGAACGTAGAACTACTTTATTGTGTCATGTTTCAAGTAGCTAGCACAAACCGTATTTGATTTAAAGTTCTAACTGCATCTGTCAATATAGGAGAAAACAGAGTGAAACCTAAAAATTCAAACTGTTCCTGCAAACGAATGCTTCAACCTAGAAGAACAAAACTTGGGCATCCAAGTGGGAATGGTGTACTGATCATTACTTGAATGTATCATGAAGATTGGATGAAAAAATATATGTTGAGATTTCAGGAGACTCTAGTTTTTTGAAAGTTTGGCAACCCCTTTCAATATAAGTGTTATTCGCCAGTCCCTGCATTAGGCTACATCAAGAGGAAACAAATCTTAGAGATAGAACGTAGAACTACTTTATTGTGTCAAGTTTCAAGAAGCTAGCACAAACCGTGTTTGATTTAGAGTTCTAGCTGCATCTGTCAATATAGGAGAAAACAGAGTGAAACCTAAAAATTCAAACTGTTCCTGCAAACGAATGCTTCAACCTAGGAGAACGAAACTTGGGCATCCAAGTTTGATTGGTGCACTGCTCATTACTTGAAAGTATCATGAAGGTCGGAAGAAAAAATATATGATGAGATTTCAGGAGACTGTAGTTTTTTGGCAGCCTAACAACGCCTTTCATTGAATGTGTTATTCGCCAGTCTCTGCTTAAGGCTACATCAAGAGGAAACAAACCTTCGGGATAGAACGTAGAACTACTTTATTGTGTCATGTTTCAAGTAGCTAGCACAAACCGTGTTTGATTTAAAGTTCTAACTGCATCTGTCAATATAGGAGAAAACAGAGTGAAACCTTAAAATTCAAACTGTTCCTGCAAACGAATGCTTCAACCTAGAAGAACAAAACTTGGGCATCCAAGTGGGAATGGTGTACTGATCATTACTTGAATGTATCATGAAGATTGGATGAAAAAATATATGTTGAGATTTCAGGAGACTCTAGTTTTTTGAAAGTTTGGCAACCCCTTTCAATATAAGTGTTATTCGCCAGTCCCTGCATTAGGCTACATCAAGAGGAAACAAACCTTAGAGATAGAACGTAGAACTACTTTGTTTTGTCAAGTTTCAAGAAGCTAGCACAAACCGTGTTTGATTTAGAGTTCTAGCTGCATCTGTCAATATAGGAGAAAACAGAGTGAAACCTAGAAATTCAAACTGTTACTGCAAACGAATGCATCAACCTAGGAGAACGAAACTTGGGCATCCAAGTTTGATTGGTGTACTGCTCATTACTTGAAAGTATCATTAAGGTCGGAAAAAAATATGTGTTGAGATTTCAGGAGACTCTAGTTTTTTGGCAGCCTAACAACGCCTTTCATTGAAAGTGTTATTCGCCAGTCTGTGCTGAAGGCTACATCAAGAGGAAACAAACCTTAGGGATAGAATGTAGAACTACTTTATTGTGTCAAGTTTCAAGAAGCTAGCCCAAACCGTGTATGATTTAGAGTTTGAACTACATTTGTCAATATAGGAGAAAGCAGAATGAAACCTAAAAATTCAAACTGTTACTGCAAACGAATGCTTCAACGTAGGAGAATGAAACTTGAGCATCCAAGTGGGATTGGTGTACTGATCATTACTCGAAAGTATCATGAAGATTGGAAAAAAAAAATATATGTTGAGATATCAGAAGACTCTAGTTTTGGGAAGTTTGGCAACCCCTTTCAATAAAAGTGTTATTCGCCAGTCCCTGCATTAGGCTACATCAAGAGGAAACAAACCTTAGAGATAGAACGTAGAACTACAGTATTTTGTCAAGTTTCAAGAAGCTAGCACAAACCGTGTTTGATTTAGAGTTCGAACAGCATCTGTCAATATAGGACAAAACAGAGTGAAACCCTAAAAATTCAAACTGTTCCTGCAAACGAATGCTTCAACCTAGGAGAACGAAACTTGGGCATCCAAGTTTGATTGGTGCACTGCTCATTACTTGAAAGTATCATGAAGGTCGGAAGAAAAAATATATGATGAGATTTCAGGAGACTGTAGTTTTTTGGCAGCCTAACAACGCCTTTCATTGAATGTGTTATTCGCCAGTCTCTGCTTAAGGCTACATCAAGAGGAAACAAACCTTAGGGATAGAACGTAGAACTACTTTATTGTGTCATGTTTCAAGTAGCTAGCACAAACCGTATTTGATTTAAAGTTCTAACTGCATCTGTCAATATAGGAGAAAACAGAGTGAAACCTAAAAATTCAAACTGTTCCTGCAAACGAATGCTTCAACCTAGAAGAACAAAACTTGGGCATCCAAGTGGGAATGGTGTACTGATCATTACTTGAATGTATCATGAAGATTGGATGAAAAAATATATGTTGAGATTTCAGGAGACTCTAGTTTTTTGAAAGTTTGGCAACCCCTTTCAATATAAGTGTTATTCGCCAGTCCCTGCATTAGGCTACATCAAGAGGAAACAAATCTTAGAGATAGAACGTAGAACTACTTTATTGTGTCAAGTTTCAAGAAGCTAGCACAAACCGTGTTTGATTTAGAGTTCTAGCTGCATCTGTCAATATAGGAGAAAACAGAGTGAAACCTAAAAATTCAAACTGTTCCTGCAAACGAATGCTTCAACCTAGGAGAACGAAACTTGGGCATCCAAGTTTGATTGGTGCACTGCTCATTACTTGAAAGTATCATGAAGGTCGGAAGAAAAAATATATGATGAGATTTCAGGAGACTGTAGTTTTTTGGCAGCCTAACAACGCCTTTCATTGAATGTGTTATTCGCCAGTCTCTGCTTAGGGTACATCAAGAGGAAACAAACCTTAGGGATAGAACGTAGAACTACTTTATTGTGTCATGTTTCAAGTAGCTAGCACAAACCGTGTTTGATTTAAAGTTCTAACTGCATCTGTCAATATAGGAGAAAACAGAGTGAAACCTTAAAATTCAAACTGTTCCTGCAAACGAATGCTTCAACCTAGAAGAACAAAACTTGGGCATCCAAGTGGGAATGGTGTACTGATCATTACTTGAATGTATCATGAAGATTGGATGAAAAAATATATGTTGAGATTTCAGGAGACTCTAGTTTTTTGAAAGTTTGGCAACCCCTTTCAATATAAGTGTTATTCGCCAGTCCCTGCATTAGGCTACATCAAGAAGAAACAAACCTTAGAGTTAGAACGTAGGACTACTTTATTTTGTCAAGTTTCAAGAAGCTAGCACAAACCGTGTTTGATTTAGAGTTCTAGCTGCATCTGTCAATATAGGAGAAAACAGAGTGAAACCTAGAAATTCAAACTGTTACTGCAAACGAATGCATCAACCTAGGAGAACGAAACTTGGGCATCCAAGTTTGATTGGTGTACTGCTCATTACTTGAAAGTATCATTAAGGTCGGAAAAAAATATGTGTTGAGATTTCAGGAGACTCTAGTTTTTTGGCAGCCTAACAACGCCTTTCATTGAGAGTGTTATTCGCCAGTCTGTGCTGAAGGCTACATCAAGAGGAAACAAACCTTAGGGATAGAATGTAGAACTACTTTATTGTGTCAAGTTTCAAGAAGCTAGCCCAAACCGTGTATGATTTAGAGTTTGAACTACATTTGTCAATATAGGAGAAAGCAGAATGAAACCTAAAAATTCAAACTGTTACTGCAAACGAATGCTTCAACGTAGGAGAATGAAACTTGAGCATCCAAGTGGGATTGGTGTACTGATCATTACTCGAAAGTATCATGAAGATTGGAAAAAAAAATATATGTTGAGATATCAGAAGACTCTAGTTTTGGGAAGTTTGGCAACCCCTTTCAATAAAAGTGTTATTCGCCAGTCCCTGCATTAGGCTACATCAAGAGGAAACAAACCTTTGAGATAGAACGTAGAACTACAGTATTTTGTCAAGTTTCAAGAAGCTAGCACAAACCGTGTTTGATTTAGAGTTCGAACTGCATCTGTCAATATAGGACAAAACAGAGTGAAACCTAAAAATTCAAACTGTTCCTGCAAACGAATGCTTCAACCTAGGAGAACGAAACTTGGGCATCCAAGTTTGATTGGTGCACTGCTCATTACTTGAAAGTATCATGAAGGTCGGAAGAAAAAATATATGATGAGATTTCAGGAGACTGTAGTTTTTTGGCAGCCTAACAACGCCTTTCATTGAATGTGTTATTCGCCAGTCTCTGCTTAGGGTACATCAAGAGGAAACAAACCTTAGGGATAGAAAGTAGAACTACTTTATTGTGTCATGTTTCAAGTAGCTAGCACAAACCGTGTTTGATTTAAAGTTCTAACTGCATCTGTCAATATAAGAGAAAACAGAGTGAAACCTAAAAATTCAAACTGTTCCTGAAACCGAATGCTTCAACCTAGAAGAACAAAACTTGGGCATCCAAGTGGGAATGGTGTACTGATCATTACTTGAATGTATCATGAAGATTGGATGAAAAAATATATGTTGAGATTTCAGGAGACTCTAGTTTTTTGAAAGTTTGGCAACCCCTTTCAATATAAGTGTTATTCGCCAGTCCCTGCATTAGGCTACATCAAGAGGAAACAAACCTTAGAGATAGAACGTAGAACTACTTTGTTTTGTCAAGTTTCAAGAAGCTAGCACAAACCGTGTTTGATTTAGAGTTCTAGCTGCATCTGTCAATATAGGAGAAAACAGAGTGAAACCTAGAAATTCAAACTGTTACTGCAAACGAATGCATCAACCTAGGAGAACGAAACTTGGGCATCCAAGTTTGATTGTTGTACTGCTCATTACTTGAAAGTATCATTAAGGTCGGAAAAAAATATGTGTTGAGATTTCAGGAGACTCTAGTTTTTTGGCAGCCTAACAACGCCTTTCATTGAGAGTGTTATTCGCCAGTCTGTGCTGAAGGCTACATCAAGAGGAAACAAACCTTAGGGATAGAATGTAGAACTACTTTATTGTGTCAAGTTTCAAGAAGCTAGCCCAAACCGTGTATGATTTAGAGTTTGAACTACATTTGTCAATATAGGAGAAAGCAGAATGAAACCTAAAAATTCAAACTGTTACTGCAAACGAATGCTTCAACGTAGGAGAATGAAACTTGAGCATCCAAGTGGGATTGGTGTACTGATCATTACTCGAAAGTATCATGAAGATTGGAAAAAAAAATATATGTTGAGATATCAGAAGACTCTAGTTTTGGGAAGTTTGGCAACCCCTTTCAATAAAAGTGTTATTCGCCAGTCCCTGCATTAGGCTACATCAAGAGGAAACAAACCTTAGAGATAGAACGTAGAACTACAGTATTTTGTCAAGTTTCAAGAAGCTAGCACAAACCGTGTTTGATTTAGAGTTCTAGCTGCATCTGTCAATATAGGAGAAAACAGAGTGAAACCTAAAAATTCAAACTCTTCCTGCAAACGAATGCTTCAACCTAGGAGAACGAAACTTGGGCATCCAAGTTTGATTGGTGCACTGCTCATTACTTGAAAGTATCATGAAGGTGGGAAGAAAAAATATATGATGAGATTTCAGGAGACTGTAGTTTTTTGGCAGCCTAACAACGCCTTTCATTGAATGTGTTATTCGCCAGTCTCTGCTTAAGGCTACATCAAGAGGAAACAAACCTTAGGGATAGAACGTAGAACTACTTTATTGTGTCATGTTTCAAGTAGCTAGCACAAACCGTATTTGATTTAAAGTTCTAACTGCATCTGTCAATATAGGAGAAAACAGAGTGAAACCTAAAAATTCAAACTGTTCCTGCAAACGAATGCTTCAACTAGAAGAACAAAACTTGGGCATCCAAGTGGGAATGGTGTACTGATCATTACTTGAATGTATCATGAAGATTGGATGAAAAAATATATGTTGAGATTTCAGGAGACTCTAGTTTTTTGAAAGTTTGGCAACCCCTTTCAATATAAGTGTTATTCGCCAGTCCCTGCATTAGGCTACATCAAGAGGAAACAAATCTTAGAGATAGAACGTAGAACTACTTTATTGTGTCAAGTTTCAAGAAGCTAGCACAAACCGTGTTTGATTTAGAGTTCTAGCTGCATCTGTCAATATAGGAGAAAACAGAGTGAAACCTAAAAATTCAAACTGTTCCTGCAAACGAATGCTTCAACCTAGGAGAACGAAACTTGGGCATCCAAGTTTGATTGGTGCACTGCTCATTACTTGAAAGTATCATGAAGGTCGGAAGAAAAAATATATGATGAGATTTCAGGAGACTGTAGTTTTTTGGCAGCCTAACAACGCCTTTCATTGAATGTGTTATTCACCAGTCTCTGCTTAAGGCTACATCAAGAGGAAACAAACCTTCGGGATAGAACGTAGAACTACTTTATTGTGTCATGTTTCAAGTAGCTAGCACAAACCGTGTTTGATTTAAAGTTCTAACTGCATCTGTCAATATAGGAGAAAACAGAGTGAAACCTTAAAATTCAAACTGTTCCTGCAAACGAATGCTTCAACCTAGAAGAACAAAACTTGGGCATCCAAGTGGGAATGGTGTACTGATCATTACTTGAATGTATCATGAAGATTGGATGAAAAAATATATGTTGAGATTTCAGGAGACTCTAGTTTTTTGAAAGTTTGGCAACCCCTTTCAATATAAGTGTTATTCGTCAGTCCCTGCATTAGGCTACATCAAGAGGAAACAAACCTTAGAGATAGAACGTAGAACTACTTTATTTTGTCAAGTTTCAAGAAGCTAGCACAAACCGTGTTTGATTTAGAGTTCTAGCTGCATCTGTCAATACAGGAGAAAACAGAGTGAAACCTAGAAATTCAAACTGTTACTGCAAACGAATGCATCAACCTAGGAGAACGAAACTTGGGCATCCAAGTTTGATTGGTGTACTGCTCATTACTTGAAAGTATCATTAAGGTCGGAAAAAAATATGTGTTGAGATTTCAGGAGACTCTAGTTTTTTGGCAGCCTAACAACGCCTTTCATTGAAAGTGTTATTCGCCAGTCTGTGCTGAAGGCTACATCAAGAGGAAACAAACCTTAGGGATAGAATGTAGAACTACTTTATTGTGTCAAGTTTCAAGAAGCTAGCCCAAACCGTGTATGATTTAGAGTTTGAACTACATTTGTCAATATAGGAGAAAGCAGAATGAAACCTAAAAATTCAAACTGTTACTGCAAACGAATGCTTCAACGTAGGAGAATGAAACTTGAGCATCCAAGTGGGATTGGTGTACTGATCATTACTCGAAAGTATCATGAAGATTGGAAAAAAAAATATATGTTGAGATATCAGAAGACTCTAGTTTTGGGAAGTTTGGCAACCCGTTTCAATAAAAGTGTTATTCGCCAGTCCCTGCATTAGGCTACATCAAGAGGAAACAAACCTTAGAGATAGAACGTAGAACTACAGTATTTTGTCAAGTTTCAAGAAGCTAGCACAAACCGTGTTTGATTTAGAGTTCGAACAGCATCTGTCAATATAGGACAAAACAGAGTGAAACCTAAAAATTCAAACTGTTCCTGCAAACGAATGCTTCAACCTAGGAGAACGAAACTTGGGCATCCAAGTTTGATTGGTGCACTGCTCATTACTTGAAAGTATCATGAAGGTCGGAAGAAAAAATATATGATGAGATTTCAGGAGACTGTAGTTTTTTGGCAGCCTAACAACGCCTTTCATTGAATGTGTTATTCGCCAGTCTCTGCTTAAGGCTACATCAAGAGGAAACAAACCTTAGGGATAGAACGTAGAACTACTTTATTGTGTCATGTTTCAAGTAGCTAGCACAAACCGTATTTGATTTAAAGTTCTAACTGCATCTGTCAATATAGGAGAAAACAGAGTGAAACCTAAAAATTCAAACTGTTCCTGCAAACGAATGCTTCAACCTAGAAGAACAAAACTTGGGCATCCAAGTGGGAATGGTGTACTGATCATTACTTGAATGTATCATGAAGATTGGATGAAAAAATATATGTTGAGATTTCAGGAGACTCTAGTTTTTTGAAAGTTTGGCAACCCCTTTCAATATAAGTGTTATTCGCCAGTCCCTGCATTAGGCTACATCAAGAGGAAACAAATCTTAGAGATAGAACGTAGAACTACTTTATTGTGTCAAGTTTCAAGAAGCTAGCACAAACCGTGTTTGATTTAGAGTTCTAGCTGCATCTGTCAATATAGGAGAAAACAGAGTGAAACCTAAAAATTCAAACTGTTCCTGCAAACGAATGCTTCAACCTAGGAGAACGAAACTTGGGCATCCAAGTTTGATTGGTGCACTGCTCATTACTTGAAAGTATCATGAAGGTCGGAAGAAAAAATATATGATGAGATTTCAGGAGACTGTAGTTTTTTGGCAGCCTAACAACGCCTTTCATTGAATGTGTTATTCGCCAGTCTCTGCTTAGGGTACATCAAGAGGAAACAAACCTTAGGGATAGAACGTAGAACTACTTTATTGTGTCATGTTTCAAGTAGCTAGCACAAACCGTGTTTGATTTAAAGTTCTAACTGCATCTGTCAATATAGGAGAAAACAGAGTGAAACCTTAAAATTCAAACTGTTCCTGCAAACGAATGCTTCAACCTAGAAGAACAAAACTTGGGCATCCAAGTGGGAATGGTGTAGTGATCATTACTTGAATGTATCATGAAGATTGGATGAAAAAATATATGTTGAGATTTCAGGAGACTCTAGTTTTTTTTGGCAACCCCTTTCAATATAAGTGTTATTCGCCAGTCCCTGCATTAGGCTACATCAAGAGGAAACAAACCTTAGAGATAGAACGTAGAACTACTTTATTTTGTCAAGTTTCAAGAAGCTAGCACAAACCGTGTTTGATTTAGAGTTCTAGCTGCATCTGTCAATATAGGAGAAAACAGAGTGAAACCTAGAAATTCAAACTGTTACTGCAAACGAATGCATCAACCTAGGAGAACGAAACTTGGGCATCCAAGTTTGATTGGTGTACTGCTCATTACTTGAAAGTATCATTAAGGTCGGAAAAAAATATGTGTTGAGATTTCAGGAGACTCTAGTTTTTTGGCAGCCTAACAACGCCTTTCATTGAAAGTGTTATTCGCCAGTCTGTGCTGAAGGCTACATCAAGAGGAAACAAACCTTAGGGATAGAATGTAGAACTACTTTATTGTGTCAAGTTTCAAGAAGCTAGCCCAAACCGTGTATGATTTAGAGTTTGAACTACATTTGTCAATATAGGAGAAAGCAGAATGAAACCTAAAAATTCAAACTGTTACTGCAAACGAAATGCTTCAACGTAGGAGAATGAAACTTGAGCATCCAAGTGGGATTGGTGTACTGATCATTACTCGAAAGTATCATGAAGATTGGAAAAAAAATATATGTTGAGATATCAGAAGACTCTAGTTTTGGGAAGTTTGGCAACCCGTTTCAATAAAAGTGTTATTCGCCAGTCCCTGCATTAGGCTACATCAAGAGGAAACAAACCTTAGAGATAGAACGTAGAACTACAGTATTTTGTCAAGTTTCAAGAAGCTAGCACAAACCGTGTTTGATTTAGAGTTCGAACTGCATCTGTCAATATAGGACAAAACAGAGTGGAAACCTAAAAATTCAAACTGTTCCTGCAAACGAATGCTTCAACCTAGGAGAACGAAACTTGGGCATCCAAGTTTGATTGGTGCACTGCTCATTACTTGAAAGTATCATGAAGGTCGGAAGAAAAAATATATGATGAGATTTCAGGAGACTGTAGTTTTTGGCAGCCTAACAACGCCTTTCATTGAATGTGTTATTCGCCAGTCTCTGCTTAAGGCTACATCAAGAGGAAACAAACCTTAGGGATAGAACGTAGAACTACTTATTGTGTCATGTTTCAAGTAGCTAGCACAAACCGTATTTGATTTAAAGTTCTAACTGCATCTGTCAATATAGGAGAAAACAGAGTGAAACCTAAAAATTCAAACTGTTCCTGCAAACGAATGCTTCAACCTAGAAGAACAAAACTTGGGCATCCAAGTGGGAATGGTGTACTGATCATTACTTGAATGTATCATGAAGATTGGATGAAAAAATATATGTTGAGATTTCAGGAGACTCTAGTTTTTTGAAAGTTTGGCAACCCCTTTCAATATAAGTGTTATTCGCCAGTCCCTGCATTAGGCTACATCAAGAGGAAACAAATCTTAGAGATAGAACGTAGAACTACTTTATTGTGTCAAGTTTCAAGAAGCTAGCACAAACCGTGTTTGATTTAGAGTTCTAGGTGCATCTGTCAATATAGGAGAAAACAGAGTGAAACCTAAAAATTCAAACTGTTCCTGCAAACGAATGCTTCAACCTAGGAGAACGAAACTTGGGCATCCAAGTTTGATTGGTGCACTGCTCATTACTTGAAAGTATCATGAAGGTCGGAAGAAAAAATATATGATGAGATTTCAGGAGACTGTAGTTTTTTGGCAGCCTAACAACGCCTTTCATTGAATGTGTTATTCGCCAGTCTCTGCTTAAGGCTACATCAAGAGGAAACAAACCTTCGGGATAGAACGTAGAACTACTTTATTGTGTCATGTTTCAAGTAGCTAGCACAAACCGTGTTTGATTTAAAGTTCTAACTGCATCTGTCAATATAGGAGAAAACAGAGTGAAACCTTAAAATTCAAACTGTTCCTGCAAACGAATGCTTCAACCTAGAAGAACAAAACTTGGGCATCCAAGTGGGAATGGTGTACTGATCATTACTTGAATGTATCATGAAGATTGGATGAAAAAATATATGTTGAGATTTCAGGAGACTCTAGTTTTTTGAAAGTTTGGCAACCCCTTTCAATATAAGTGTTATTCGCCAGTCCTGCATTAGGCTACATCAAGAGGAAACAAACCTTAGAGATAGAACGTAGAACTACTTTATTGTGTCAAGTTTCAAGAAGCTAGCACAAACCGTGTTTGATTTAGAGTTCTAGCTGCATCTGTCAATATAGGAGAAAACAGAGTGAAACCTAAAAATTCAAACTGTTCCTGCAAACGAATGCTTCAACCTAGGAGAACGAAACTTGGGCATCCAAGTTTGATTGGTGCACTGCTCATTACTTGAAAGTATCATGAAGGTCGGAAGAAAAAATATATGATGAGATTTCAGGAGACTGTAGTTTTTTGGCAGCCTAACAACGCCTTTCATTGAATGTGTTATTCACCAGTCTCTGCTTAAGGCTACATCAAGAGGAAACAAACCTTCGGGATAGAACGTAGAACTACTTTATTGTGTCATGTTTCAAGTAGCTAGCACAAACCGTGTTTGATTTAAAGTTCTAACTGCATCTGTCAATATAGGAGAAAACAGAGTGAAACCTTAAAATTCAAACTGTTCCTGCAAACGAATGCTTCAACCTAGAAGAACAAAACTTGGGCATCCAAGTGGGAATGGTGTACTGATCATTACTTGAATGTATCATGAAGATTGGATGAAAAAATATATGTTGAGATTTCAGGAGACTCTAGTTTTTTGAAAGTTTGGCAACCCCTTTCAATATAAGTGTTATTC
>NW_027511244.1:0-27050 GCF_048772815.1 Callospermophilus lateralis
TCAGCAAACTAGTAGTTTTTTGGAAGCTTGGCAACCCGTTTCAAACGAAAGTGTTCTTCGCCAGTCTCTGCATGGGGTACTTCAAGAGGAAACAAACCATAGAGATAGAACTTAGAACTACTTCATTTTGTCAAGTTTCACGGAGCTAGCACAAACCGTGTTTGATTTAGAGTTTCAAACACATCTATCTATATAGCAGAAAACAGAGTGAAACGTAAAAATTCAAACTGTTACTGGAAACGAACGCTTGAACCTAGAAGAGTGAAAGTTGGGCAGCCAAGTGGGATTAGTGAACTGATCATTACCACCAAGTATCATCAAGATTTGGTGAAAAAATGTTTGCTGAGATTTCAGCAAACTAGTAGTTTTTTGGAAGCTTGGCAACCCCTTTCAAACGAAAGTGTTCTTCGCCAGTCTCTGCATGGGGTACTTCAAGAGGAAACAAACCATAGAGATACTACTTAGAACTACTTCATTTTGTCAAGGTTCACGGAGCTAGCACAAACCGTGTTTGATTTAGAGTTTCAAACACATCTATCTATATAGCAGAAAACAGAGTGAAACCTAAAAATTCAAACTGTTACTGGAAACGAACGCTTGAACCTAGAAGATTGAAAGGTGGGCAGCCAAGTGGGATTAGTGAACTGATCATTACCACCAAGTATCATCAAGATTTGGTGAAAAAATGTTTGCTGAGATTTCAGCAAACTAGTAGTTTTTTGGAAGCTTGGCAACCCCTTTAAAACGAAAGTGTTTTTCGCCAGTCTCTGCATGGGGTACTTCAAGAGGAAACAAACCATAGAGATAGAACTTAGAACTACTTCATTTGGTCAAGTTTCAAGGAGCTAGCGCAAACCGTGTTTGATTTAGAGTTTCAAACATATCTATCTATATAGCAGAAAACAGAGTGAAACATAAAAATTCAAAGTGTTACTGGAAACGAACGCTTGAACCTAGAAGAGTGAAAATTGGGCAGCCAAGTGGGCTTAGTGAACTGATCATTACCACCAAGTATCATCAAGATTTGGTGAAAAAATGTTTGCTGAGATTTCAGCAAACTAGTAGTTTTTTGTAAGCTTGGCAACCCCTTTCAAACGAAAGGGTTCTTCGCCAGTCTCTGCATGGGGTACTTCAAGAGGAAACAAACCATAGAGATAGAACTTAGAACTACTTCATTTGGTCAAGTTTCAAGGAGCTAGCACAAACCGTGTTTGATTTAGAGTTTCAAACACATCTATCTATATTGCAGAAAACAGAGTGAAACCTAAAAATTCAAAGTGTTACTGGAAACGAACGCTTGAACCTAGAAGAGTGAAAGTTGGGCAGCCAAGTGGGATTAGTGAACTGATCATTACCACCAAGTATCATCAAGATTTGGTGAAAAAATGTTTGCTGAGATTTCAGCAAACTAGTAGTTTTTTGGAAGCTTGGCAACCCCTTTCAAACGAAAGTGTTCTTCGCCAGTCTCTGCATGGGGTACTTCAAGAGGAAACAAACCATAGAGATAGAACTTAGAACTACTTCATTTTGTCAAGTTTCACGGAGCTAGCACAAACCGTGTTTTATTTAGAGTTTCAAACACATCTATCTATATAGCAGAAAACAGAGTGAAACCTAAAAATTCATACTGTTACTGGAAACGAACGCTTGAACCTAGAAGAGTGAAAGTTGGGCAGCCAAGTGGGATTAGTGAACTGATCATTACCACCAAGTATCATCAAGATTTGGTGAAAAAATGTTTGCTGAGATTTCAGCAAACTAGTAGTTTTTTGGAAGCTTGGCAACCCCTTTCAAACGAAAGTGTTCTTCGCCACTCTCTGCATGGGGTACTTCAAGAAAAAACAAACCATAGAGATAGACCTTAGAACTACTTCATTTGGTCAAGTTTCACGGAGCTAGCACAAACCGTGTTTGATTTAGAGTTTCAAACACATCTATCTATATAGCAGAAAACAGAGTGAAACCTAAAAATTCAAACTGTTACTGGAAACGAATGCTTGAACCTAGAAGATTGAAAGTTGGGCAGCCAAGTGGGATTAGTGAACTGATCATTACCACCAAGTATCATCAAGATTTGGTGAAAAAATGTTTGCTGAGATTTCAGCAAACTAGTAGTTTTTTGGAAGCTTGGCAACCCCTTTAAAACGAAAGTGTTTTTCGCCAGTCTCTGCATGGGGTACTTCAAGAGGAAACAAACCATAGAGATAGAACTTAGAACTACTTCATTTGGTCAAGTTTCACGGAGCTAGCACAAACCGTGTTTGTTTTAGAGTTTCAAACAGATCTATCTATATTGCAGAAAACAGAGTGAAACCTAAAAATTCAAAGTGTTACTGGAAACGAACGCTTGAACCTAGAAGAGTGAAAGTTGGGCACCCAAGTGGGATTAGTGAACTGATCATTACCACCAAGTATCATCAAGATTTGGTGAAAAAATGTTTGCTGAGATTTCAGCAAACGAGTAGTTTTTTGGAAGCTTGGCAACCCCTTTCAAACGAAAGTGTTCTTCGCCAGTCTCTGCATGGGGTACTTCAAGAGGAAACAAACCATAGAGATAGAACTTTGAACTACTTCATTTTGTCAAGTTTCACGAAGCTAGCACAAACCGTGTTTGATTTAGAGTTTCAAACACATCTATCTATATAGCAGAAAACAGAGTGAAACCTAAAAATTCAAACTGTTACTGGAAACGAACGCTTGAACCTAGAAGAGTGAAAGTTGGGCAGCCAAGTGGGATTAGTGAACTGATCATTACCACCAAGTATCATCAAGATTTGGTGAAAAAATGTTTGCTGAGATTTCAGCAAACGAGTAGTTTTTTGGAAGCTTGGCAACCCCTTTCAAACGAAAGTGTTTTTCGCCAGTCTCTGCATGGGGTACTTCAAGAGGAAACAAACCATAGAGATAGAACTTAGAACTACTTCATTTTGTCAAGTTTCACGGAGCTGGCACAAACCGTGTTTGATTTAGAGTTTCAAACACATCTATCTATATAGCAGAAAACAGAGTGAAACCTAAAAATTCAAACTGTTACTGGAAACGAACGCTTGAACCTAGAAGAGTGAAAGTTGGGCAGCCAAGTGGGATTAGTGAACTGATCATTACCACCAAGTATCATCAAGATTTGGTGAAAAAATGTTTGCTGAGATTTCAGCAAACTAGTAGTTTTTTGGAAGCTTGGCAACCCCTTTCAAACGAAAGTGTTCTTCGCCAGTCTCTGCATGGGGTACTTCAAGAGGAAACAAACCATAGAGATAGAACTTAGAACTACTTCATTTTGTCAAGGGTCACGGAGCTAGCACAAACCATGTTTGATTTAGAGTTTCAAACACATCTATCTATATAGCAGAAAACAGAGTGAAACGTAAAAATTCAAACTGTTACTGGAAACGAACGCTTGAACCTAGAAGATTGAAAGTTGGGCAGCCAAGTGGGATTAGTGAACTGATCATTACCACCAAGTATCATCAAGATTTGGTGAAAAAATGTTTGCTGAGATTTCAGCAAACTAGTAGTTTTTGGGAGCTTGGCAACCCCTTTAAAACGAAAGTGTTTTTCGCCAGTCTCTGCATGGGGTACTTCAAGAGGAAACAAACCATAGAGATAGAACTTAGAACTACTTCATTTGGTCAAGTTTCAAGGAGCTAGCACAAACCGTGTTTGATTTAGAGATTCAAACACATCTATCTATATAGCAGAAAACAGAGTGAAACCTAAAAATTCAAAGTGTTACTGGAAACGAACGCTTGAACCTAGAAGAGTGAAAATTGGGCAGCCAAGTGGGCTTAGTGAACTGATCATTACCACCAAGTATCATCAAGATTTGGTGAAAAAATGGTTGCTGAGATTTCAGCAAACTAGTAGTTTTTTGGAAGCTTGGCAACCCCTTTCAAACGAAAGTGTTCTTCGCCAGTCTCTGCATGGGGTACTTCAAGAGGAAACAAACCATAGAGATAGAACTTAGAACTACTTCATTTTGTCAAGTTTCACGGAGCTAGCACAAACCGTGTTTGATTTAGAGTTTCAAACACATCTATCTATATAGCAGAAAACAGAGTGAAACCTAAAAATTCAAAGTGTTACTGGAAACGAACGCTTGAACCTAGAAGAGTGAAAATTTGGCAGCCAAGTGGGCTTAGTGAACTGATCATTACCACCAAGTATCATCAAGATTTGGTGAAAAAATGTTTGCTGAGATTTCAGCAAACTAGTAGTTTTTTGGAAGCTTGGCAACCCCTTTCAAACGAAAGTGTTCTTCGCCAGTCTCTGCATGGGGTACTTCAAGAGGAAACAAACCATAGAGATAGAACTTAGAACTACTTCATTATGTCAAGTTTCACGGAGCTAGCACAAACCGTGTTTGATTTAGAGTTTCAAACACATCTATCTATATAGCAGAAAACAGAGTGAAACCTAAAAATTCAAACAGTTACTGGAAACGAACGCTTGAACCTAGAAGATTGAAAGTTGGGCAGCCAAGTGGGATTAGTGAACTGATCATTACCACCAAGTATCATCAAGATTTGGTGAAAAAATGTTTGCTGAGATTTCAGCAAACTAGTAGTTTTTTGGAAGCTTGGCAACCCCTTTAAAACGAAAGTGTTTTTCGCCAGTCTCTGCATGGGGTACTTCAAGACGAAACAAACAATAGATATAGAACTTAGAACTACTTCATTTGGTCAAGTTTCAAGGAGCTAGCACAAACCGTGTTTGATTTAGAGTTTCAAACACATCTATCTATATAGCAGAAAACAGAGTGAAACCTAAAAATTCAAACTGTTACTGGAAACGAACGCTTGAACCTAGGAGATTGAAAGTTGGGCAGCCAAGTGGGATTAGTGAACTGATCATTACCACCATGTATCATCAAGATTTGGTGAAAAAATGTTTGCTGAGATTTCAGCAAACTAGTAGTTTTTTGGAAGCTTGGCAACCCCTTTCAAACGAAAGTGTTTTTCGCGAGTCTCTGCATGGGGTACTTCAAGAGGAAACAAACAATAGATATAGAACTTAGAACTACTTCATTTGGTCAAGTTTCAAGGAGCTAGCACAAACCGTGTTTGATTTAGAGTTTCAAACACATCTATCTATATAGCAGAAAACAGAGTGAAACCTAAAAATTCAAAGTGTTACTGGAAACGAACGCTTGAACCTACAAGAGTGAAAATGGGGCAGCCAAGTGGGCTTAGTGAACTGATCATTACCACCAAGTATCATCAAGATTTGGTGAAAAAATGGTTGCTGAGATTTCAGCAAACTAGTAGTTTTTTGGAAGCTTGGCAACCCCTTTCAAACGAAAGTGTTCTTTGCCAGTCTCTGCATGGGATACTTCAAGAGAAAACAAACCATAGAGATAGAACTTAGAACTACTTCATTTTGTCAAGTTTCACGGAGCTAGCACAAACCGTGTTTGATTTAGAGTTTCAAACACATCTATCTATATAGCAGAAAACAGAGTGAAACCTAAAAATTCAAACTGTTACTGGAAACGAACGCTTGAACCTAGAAGATTGAAAGTTGGGCAGCCAAGTGGGATTAGTGAACTGATCATTACCACCAAGTATCATCAAGATTTGGTGAAAAAATGTTTGCTGAGATTTCAGCAAACGAGTAGTTTTTTGGAAGCTTGGCAACCCCTTTCAAACGAAAGTGTTTCTCGCCAGTCTCTGCATGGGGTACTTCAAGAGGAAACAAACCATAGAGATAGAACTTAGAACTACTTCATTTTGTCAAGTTTCACGGAGCTAGCACAAACCGTGTTTGATTTAGAGTTTCAAACACATCTATCTATATAGCAGAAAACAGAGTGAAACCTAAAAATTCAAAGTGTTACTGGAAACGAACGCTTGAACCTAGAAGAGTGAAAATTGGGCAGACAAGTGGGCTTAGTGAACTGATCATTACCACCAAGTATCATCAAGATTTGGTGAAAAAATGGTTGCTGAGATTTCAGCAAACTAGTAGTTTTTTGGAAGCTTGGCAAGCCCTTTCAAACGAAAGTGTTCTTCGCCAGTCTCTGCATTTGGTACTTCAAGAGGAAACAAAACATAGAGATAGAACTTAGAACTACTTCATTTTGTCAAGTTTCACGGAGCTAGCACAAACCGTGTTTGATTTAGAGTTTCAAACACATCTATCTATATAGCAGAAAACAGAGTGAAACCTAAAAATTCAAACTGTTACTGGAAACGAACGCTTGAACCTAGAATATTGAAAGTTGGGCAGCCAAGTGGGATTAGTGAACTGATCATTACCACCAAGTATCATCAAGATTTGGTGAAAAAATGTTTGCTGAGATTTCAGCAAACGAGTAGTTTTTTGGAAGCTTGGCAACCCCTTTCAAACGAAAGTGTTCGTCGCCAGTCTCTGCATGGGGTACTTCTTGAGGAAACAAACCATAGAGATAGAACTTAGAACTACTTCATTTTGTCAAGTTTCACGGAGCTAGCACAAACCGTGTTTGATTTAGAGTTTCAAACACATCTATCTATATAGCGGAAAACAGAGTGAAACCTAAAAATTCAAAGTGTTATTGGAAACGAACGCTTGAACCTAGAAGAGTGAAAGTTTGGCAGCCAAGTGGGCTTAGTGAACTGATCATTACCACCAAGTATCATCAAGATTTGGTGAAAAAATGGTTGCTGAGATTTCAGCAAACTAGTAGTTTTTTGGAAGCTTGGCAACCCCTTTCAAACGAAAGTGTTCTTCGCCAGTCTCTGCATTTGGTACTTCAAAAGGAAACAAACCATAGAGATAGAACTTAGAACTACTTCATTTTGTCAAGTTTCACGGAGCTAGCACAAACCGTGTTTGATTTAGAGTTTCAAACACATCTATCTATATAGCAGAAAACAGGATGAAACCTGAAAATTCAAAATGTTACTGGAAACGAAAGCTTGAACCTAGAAGAGTGAAAGTTGGGCAGCCAAGTGGGATTAGTGAACTGATCATTACCACCAAGTATCATCAAGATTTGGTGAAAAAATGTTTGCTGAGATTTCAGCAAACTAGTAGTTTTTTGGAAGCATGGCAACCCCTTTCAAACGAAAGTGTTTTTCGCCAGTTTCTGCATGGGGTACTTCAAGAGGAAACAAACCATAGAGATAGAACTTAGAACTACTTCATTTTGTCAAGTTTCACGGAGCTAGCACAAACCGTGTTTGATTTAGAGTTTCAAACACATCTATCTATATAGCAGAAAACAGAGTGAAACCTAAAAATTCAAACAGTTACTGGAAACGAACGCTTGAACCTAGAAGATTGAAAGTTGGGCAGCCAAGTGGGATTAGTGAACTGATCATTACCACCAAGTATCATCAAGATTTGGTGAAAAAATGTTTGCTGAGATTTCAGCAAACTAGTAGTTTTTTGGAAGCTTGGCAACCCCTTTAAAACGAAAGTGTTTTTCGCCAGTCTCTGCATGGGGTACTTCAAGACGAAACAAACAATAGATATAGAACTTAGAACTACTTCATTTGGTCAAGTTTCAAGGAGCTAGCACAAACCGTGTTTGATTTAGAGTTTCAAACACATCTATCTATATAGCAGAAAACAGAGTGAAACCTAAAAATTCAAAGTGTTACTGGAAACGAACGCTTGAACCTAGAAGAGTGAAAGTTGGGCAGCCAAGTGGGCTTAGTGAACTGATCATTACCACCAAGTATCATCAAGATTTGGTGAAAAAATGGTTGCTGAGATTTCAGCAAACTAGTAGTTTTTTGGAAGCTTGGCAACCCCTTTCAAACGAAAGTGTTCTTTGCCAGTCTCTGCATGGGGTACTTCAAGAGAAAACAAACCATAGAGATAGAACTTAGAACTACTTCATTTTGTCAAGTTTCACGGAGCTAGCACAAACCGTGTTTGATTTACAGTTTCAAACACATCTATCTATATAGCAGAAAACAGAGTGAAACCTAAAAATTCAAACTGTTACTGGAAACGAACGCTTGAACATAGAATATTGAAAGTTGGGCAGCCAAGTGGGATTAGTGAACTGATCATTCCCACCAAGTATCATCAAGATTTGGTGAAAAAATGTTTGCTGAGATTTCAGCAAACGAGTAGTTTTTTGGAAGCTTGGCAACCCCTTTCAAACGAAAGTGTTTTTCGCCACTCTCTGCATGGGGTACTTCAAGAGGAAAAAAACCATAGAGATAGAACTTAGAACTACTTCATTTTGTCAAGTTTCACGGAGCTAGCACAAACCGTGTTTGATTTAGAGTTTCAAACACATCTATCTATATAGCAGAAAACAGAGTGAAACCTAAAAATTCAAAGTGTTACTGGAAACGAACGCTTGAACCTAGAAGAGTGAAAATTGGGCAGCCAAGTGGGCTTAGTGAACTGATCATTACCACCAAGTATCATCAAGATTTGGTGAATAAATGGTTGCTGAGATTTCAGCAAACTAGTAGTTTTTTGGAAGCTTGGCAAGCCCTTTCAAACGAAAGTGTTCTTCGCCAGTCTCTGCATTTGGTACTTCAAGAGGAAACAAACCATAGAGATAGAACTTAGAACTGCTTCATTTTGTCAAGTTTCACGGAGCTAGCACAAACCGTGTTTGATTTAGAGTTTCAAACACATCTATCTATATAGCAGAAAACAGAGTGAAACCTAAAAATTCAAACTGTTACTGGAAACGAACGCTTGAACCTAGAAGAGTGAAAGTTGGGCAGCCAAGTGGGATTAGTGAAGTGATCATTACCACCAAGTATCATCAAGATTTGGTGAAAAAATGTTTGCTGAGATTTCAGCAAACTAGTAGTTTTTTGGAAGCATGGCAACCCCTTTCAAACGAAAGTGTTTTTCGCCAGTTTCTGCATGGGGTACTTCAAGAGGAAACAAACCATAGAGATAGAACTTAGAACTACTTCATTTTGTCAATTTTCACGGAGGTAGCACAAACCGTGTTTGATTTAGAGTTTCAAACACATCTATCTATATAGCAGAAAACAGAGTGAAACCTAAAAATTCAAACTGTTACTGGAAACGAACGCTTGAACCTAGAAGATTGAAAGTTGGGCAGCCAAGTGGGCTTAGTGAACTGATCATTACCACCAAGTATCATCAAGATTTGGTGAAAAAATGTTTGCTGAGATTTCAGCAAACGAGTAGTTTTTTGGAAGCTTGGCAACCCCTTTCAAATGAAAGTGTTCTTCGCCAGTCTCTGCATGGGGTACTTCAAGAGGAAACAAACCATAGAGATAGAACTTAGAACTTCTTCATTTGGTCAAGTTTCAAGGAGCTAGCACAAACCGTGTTTGATTTAGAGTTTCAACACATCTATCTATATAGCAGAAAACAGAGTGAAACCTAAAAATTCAAAGTGTTACTGGAAACGAACGCTTGAACCTAGAAGAGTGAAAGTTGGGCAGCCAAGTGGGCTTAGTGAACTGATCATTACCACCAAGTATCATCAAGATTTGGTGAAAAAATGTTTGCTGAGATTTCAGCAAACTAGTAGTTTTTTGGAAGCTTGGCAACCCCTTTCAAACGAAAGTGTTCTTCGCCAGTCTCTGCATGGGGTACTTCAGGAGGAAACAAACCATAGAGATAGAACTTAGAACTTCTTCATTTGGTCAAGTTTCAAGGAGCTAGCACAAACCGTGTTTGATTTAGAATTCCAAACACAGCTATCTATGTTGGAGAAAACAGAGTGAAACCTAAAAATTCAAACAGTTCTGGAAACGAAAGCTTCAACCTAGAAGAATAAAATTTGGGCAGCCAAGTGGGATTAGTGAACTGATCATTACCACCAAGTATCATCAAGATTTGGTGAAAAAATGTTTTCCTGAGATTTCAGCAAACTAGTAGTTTTTTGGAAGCTTGGCAACCCCTTTCAAACGAAAGTGTTTTTCGCCAGTCTCTTCAGGGGTACTTCAAAAGGAAAAAAACCATAGAGATAGAACTAACAACTACTTCATTTTGTCAAGTTTCAAGGAGCTAGCACAAACCGTGTTTGATTTAGAGTTTCAAAGACATCTATCTATATAGCAGAAAACAGAGTGAAACCTAAAATTTCAAAGTGTTACTGGAAACGAACGCTTGAACCTAGAAGAGTAAAAATTGGGCAGCCAAGTGGGCTTAGTGAACTGATCATTACCACCAAGTATCATCAAGTTTTGGTGAAAAAATGTTTGCTGAGATTTCAGCAAACTAGTAGTTTTTTGGAAGCTTGGCAACACCTTTCAAACGAAAGTGTTTTTCGCCAGTCTCTGCATGGGGTACTTCAAGAGGAAACAAACCATAGAGATAGAACTTAGAACTACTTCATTTGGTCAAGTTTCAAGGAGATAGCACAAACCGTGTTTGATTTAGAGTTTCAAACACATCTATCTATATAGCAGAAAACAGAGTGAAACCTAAAAATTCAAAGTGTTACTGGAAACGAACGCTTGAACCTAGAAGAGTGAAAATTGGGCAGCCAAGTGGGCTTAGTGAACTGATCATTACCACCAAGTATCATCAAGATTTGGTGAGAAAATGGTTGCTGAGATTTGAGCAAACTAGTAGTTTTGTGGAAGCTTGGCAACCAATTTCAAACGAAAGTGTTCTTCGCCAGTCTCTGCATGGGGTACTTCAAGAGGAAACAAACCATAGAGATAGAACTTAGAACTACTTCATTTTGTCAAGTTTCACGGAGCTAGCACAAACCGTGTTTGATTTAGAGATTCAAACACATCTATCTATATAGCAGAAAACAGAGTGAAACCTAAAATTTCAAAGTGTTACTGGAAACGAACGCTTGAACCTAGAAGAGTAAAAATTGGGTAGCCAAGTGGGCTTAGTGAACTGATCATTACCACCAAGTATCATCAAGTTTTGGTGAAAAAATGTTTGCTGAGATTTCAGCAAACTAGTAGTTTTTTGGAAGCTTGGCAACCCCTTTCAAACGAAAGTGTTTTTCGCCAGTCTCTGCATGGGGTACTTCAAGAGGAAACAAACCATAGAGATAGAACTTAGAACTACTTCATTTGGTCAAGTTTCAATGAGCTAGAACAAACCGTGTTTGATTTAGAGTTTCAAAGACATCTATCTATATAGCAGAAAACAGAGTGAAACCTAAAAATTCAAAGTGTTACTGGAAACGAACGCTTGAACCTAGAAAAGTGAAAATTGGGCAGCCAAGTGGGCTTAGTGAACTGATCATTACCACCAAGTATCATCAAGATTTGGTGAAAAAATGTTTGCTGAGATTTCAGCAAACGAGTAGTTTTTTGGAAGCTTGGCAACCCCTTTCAAACGAAAGTGTTCTTCGCCAGTCTCTGCATGGGGTACTTCAAGAGGAAACAAACCATAGAGATAGAACATAGAACTACTTCATTTGGTCAAGTTTCACGGAGCTCGCACAAACCGTGTTTGATTTAGAGTTTCAAACACATCTATCTATATAGCAGAAAACAGAGTGAAACCTAAAATTTCAAAGTGTTACTGGAAACGAACGCTTGAACCTAGAAGAGTAAAAATTGGGCAGCCAAGTGGGCTTAGTGAACTGATCATTACCACCAAGTATCATCAAGTTTTGGTGAAAAAATGTTTGCTGAGATTTCAGCAAACTAGTAGTTTTTTGGAAGCTTGGCAACCCCTTTCAAACGAAAGTGTTTTTCGCCAGTCTCTGCATGGGGTACTTCAAGAGGAAACAAACCATAGAGACAGAACTTAGAACTACTTCATTTGGTCAAGTTTCAAGGAGCTAGCACAAACCGTGTTTGATTTAGAGTTTCAAAGACATCTATCTATATAGCAGAAAACAGAGTGAAACCTAAAAATTCAAAGTGTTACTGGAAACGAACGCTTGAACCTAGAAGAGTGAAAATTGGGCAGCCAAGTGGGCTTAGTGAACTGATCATTACCACCAAGTATCATCAAGATTTGGTGAGAAAATGGTTGCTGAGATTTGAGCAAACTAGTAGTTTTTTGGAAGCTTGGCAACCCCTTTCAAACGAAAGTGTTCTTCGCCAGTCTCTGCATTTGGTACTTCAAGAGGAAACAAACCATACAGGTAGAACTTAGAACTACTTCATTTTGTCAAGTTTCAGGGAGCTAGCACAAACCGTGTTTGATTTAGAGTTTCAAACACATCTATCTATATAGCAGAAAACAGAGTGAAACCTAAAAATTCAAAGTGTTACGGGAAACGAACGCTTGAACCTAGAAGAGTGAAAATTGGACAGCCAAGTGGTCTTAGTGAACTGATCATTACCACCAAGTATCATCAAGATTTGGTGAAAAAATGTTTGCTGAGATTTCAGCAAACGAGTAGTTTTTTGGAAGCTTGGCAACCCCTTTCAATCGAAAGTCTTCTTCGCCGGTCTCTGCATGGGGTACTTCAAGAGGAAACAAACCATAGAGATAGAACTTAGAACTACTTCATTTTGTCAAGTTTCACGGAGCTAGCACAAACCGTGTTTGATTTAGAGTTTCAAACACATCTACCTATATAGCAGAAAACAGAGTGAAACCTAAAAATTCAAAGTGTTATTGGAAACGAACGCTTGAACCTAGAAGAGTGAAAATTGGGCAGCCAAGTGGGCTTAGTGAACTGATCATTACCACCAAGTATCATCAAGATTTGGTGAAAAAATGTTTGCTGAGATTTCAGCACACTAGTAGTTTTTTGGAAGCTTGGCAACCCTTTCAAACGAAAGTGTTCTTCGCCAGTCTCTGCACTTGGTACTTCAAGAGGAAACAAACCATAGAGATAGAACTTAGAACTACTTCATTTTGTCAAGTTTCACGGAGCTAGCACAAACCGTGTTTGATTTAGAGTTTCAAACACATCTATCTATATAGCAGAAAACAGAGTGAAACCTAAAAATTCAAAGTGTTACTGGAAACGAACGCTTGAACCTAGAAGATTGAAAGTTGGGCAGCCAAGTGGGATTAGTGAACTGATCATTACCACCAAGTATCATCAAGATTTGGTGAAAAAATGTTTGCTGAGATTTCAGCAAACTAGTAGTTTTTTGGAAGCTTG
Organism: Callospermophilus lateralis; assembly: GCF_048772815.1. Lineage (NCBI taxonomy): Eukaryota > Metazoa > Chordata > Mammalia > Rodentia > Sciuridae > Callospermophilus > Callospermophilus lateralis. The sequence continues at coordinate 12,977 of NW_027511244.1, forward strand.
GCAACCCCTTTCAAACGAAAGTGTTTTTCGCCAGTCTCTGCATGGGGTACTTCAAGAGGAAACAAACAATAGAGATAGAACTTAGAACTACTTCATTTTGTCAAGTTTCAAGGAGCTAGCACAAACCGTGTTTGATTTAGAGTTTCAAACACATCTATCTATATAGCAGAAAACAGAGTGAAACCTAAAAATTCAAAGTGTTTCTGGAAACGAACGCTTGAACCTAGAAGAGTGAAAATTGGGCAGCCAAGTGGGCTTAGTGAACTGATCATTACCACCAAGTATCATCAAGATTTGGTGAAAAAATGGTTGCTGAGATTTCAGCAAACTAGTAGTTTTTTGGAAGCTTGGCAACCCCTTTCAAACGAAAGTGTTCTTGGCCAGTCTCTGCACTTGGTACTTCAAGAGGAAACAAACCATAGAGATAGAACTTAGAACTACTTCATTTTGTCAAGTTTCACGGAGCTAGCACAAACCGTGTTTGATTTAGAGTTTCAAACACATCTATCTATATAGCAGAAAACAGAGTGAAACCTAAAAATTCAAACTGTTACTGGAAACGAACGCTTGGACCTAGAAGATTGAAAGTTGAGCAGCCAAGTGGGATTAGTGAACTGATCATTACCACCAAGTATCATCAAGATTTGGTGAAAAAATGTTTGCTGAGATTTCAGCAAACTAGTAGTTTTTTGGAAGCTTGGCAACCCCTTTAAAACGAAAGTGTTTTTCGCCAGTCTCTGCATGGGGTACTTCAAGAGGAAACAAACAATAGATATAGAACTTAGAACTACTTCATTTGGTCAAGTTTCAAGGAGCTAGCACAAACCGTGTTTGATTTAGAGTTTCAAACACATCGATCTATATAGCAGAAAACAGAGTGAAACCTAAAAATTCAAAGTGTTACTGGAAACGAACGCTTGAACCTACAAGAGTGAAAATTGGGCAGCCAAGTGGGCTTAGTGAACTGATCATTACCACCAAGTATCATCAAGATTTGGTGAAAAAATTGTTGCTGAGATTTCAGCAAACAAGGAGTTTTTTGGAAGATTGGCAACACCTTTCAAACGAAAGTGTTCTTTGCCAGTCTCTGCATGGGGTACTTCAAGAGGAAACAAACCATAGAGATAGAACTTAGAACTACTTCATTTTGTCAAGTTTCACGGATCTAGCACAAACCGTGTTTGATTTAGAGTTTCAAACACATCTATCTATATAGCAGAAAACAGAGTGAAACCTAAAAATTCAAAGTGTTACTGGAAACGAACGCTTGAACCTACAAGAGTGAAAATTGGGCAGCCAAGTGGGCTTAGTGAACTGATCATTACCACCAAGTATCATCAAGATTTGGTGAAAGAATTGTTGCTGAGATTTCAGCAAACTAGTAGTTTTTTGGAAGCTTGGCAACCCCTTTCAAACGAAAGTGTTCTTTGCCAGTCTCTGCATGGGGTACTTCAAGAGGAAACAAACCATAGAGATAGAACTTAGAACTACTTCATTTGGTCAAGTTTCAAGGAGCTAGCACAAACCATGTTTGATTTAGAGTTTCAAAGACATCTATCTATATAGCAGAAAACAGAGTGAAACCTAAAAATTCAAAGTGTTACTGGAAACGAACGCTTGAACCTAGAAGAGTGAAAATTGGGCAGACAAGTGGGCTTAGTGAACTGATCATTACCACCAAGTATCATCAAGATTTGGTGAGAAAATGGTTGCTGAGATTTGAGCAAACTAGTAGTTTTTTGGAAGCTTGGCAACCCCTTTCAAACGAAAGTGTTCTTCGCCAGTCTCTGCATTTGGTACTTCAAGAGGAAACAAACCATACAGGTAGAACTTAGAAATACTTCATTTTGTCAAGTTTCACGGAGCTAGCACAAACCGTGTTTGATTTAGAGTTTCAAACACATTTATCTATATAGCAGAAAACAGAGTGAAACCTAAAAATTCAAACTGTTACTGGAAACGAACGCTTGAACCTAGAAGAGTGAAAGTTGGGCAGCCAAGTGGGATTAGTGAACTGATCATTACCACCAAGTATCATCAAGATTTGGTGAAAAAATGTTTGCTGAAATTTCAGCAAACTAGTAGTTTTTTGGAAGCATGGCAACCCCTTTCAAACGAAAGTGTTTTTCGCCAGTTTCTGCATGGGTTACTTCAAGAGGAAACAAACCATAGAGATAGAACTTAGAACTACTTCATTTGGTCAAGTTTCACGGAGCTAGCACAAACCGTGTTTGATTTAGAGTTTCAAACACATCTATCTATATAGCAGAAAACAGAGTGAAACCTAAAAATTCAAAGTGTTACTGGAAACGAACGCTTGAACCTAGAAGAGTGAAAATTGGGCAGACAAGTGGGCTTAGTGAACTGATAATTACCACCAAGTATCATCAAGATTTGGTGAAAAAATATTTGCTGAGATTTCAGCAAACGAGTAGTTTTTTGGAAGCTTGGCAACCCCTTTCAAACGAAAGTGTTCTTCGCCAGTCTCTGCATGGGGTACTTCAAGAGGAAACAAACCATAGAGATAGAACTTAGAACTACTTCATTTTGTCAAGTTTCACGGAGCTAGCACAAACCGTGTTTGATTTAGAGTTTCAAACACATCTATCTATGCAGCAGAAAACAGAGTTAAACCTAAAAATTCAAAGTGTTATTGGAAACGAACGCTTGAACCTAGAAGAGTGAAAATTGGGCAGCCAAGTGGGCTTAGTGAACTGATCATTACCACCAAGTATCATCAAGATTTGGTGAAAAAATGGTTGCTGAGATTTCAGCAAACTAGTAGTTTTTTGGAAGCTTGGCAACCCCTTTCAAACGAAAGTGTTCTTCGCCAGTCTCTGCACTTGGTACTTCAAGAGGAAACAAACCATAGAGATAGAACTTAGAACTACTTCATTTTGTCAAGTTTCACGGAGCTAGCACAAACCGTGTTTGATTTAGAGTTTCAAACACATCTATCTATATAGCAGAAAACAGAGTGAAACCTAAAAATTCAAACTGTTACTGGAAACGAACGCTTGAACCTAGAAGAGTGAAAGTTGGGCAGCCAAGTGGGATTAGTGAACTGATCATTACCACCAAGTATCATCAAGATTTGGTGAAAAAATGTTTGCTGAGATTTCAGCAAACTAGTAGTTTTTTGGAAGCATGGCAACCCCTTTCAAACGAAAGTGTTTTTCGCCAGTTTCTGCATGGGTTACTTCAAGAGGAAACAAACCATAGAGATAGAACTTAGAACTACTTCATTTTGTCAAGTTTCAAGGAGCTAGCACAAACCGTGTTTGATTTATAGTTTCAAACACATCTATCTATATAGCAGAAAACAGAGTGAAACCTAAAAATTCAAAGTGTTACTGGAAACGAACGCTTGAACCTAGAAGAGTGAAAATTGGGCAGCCAAGTGGGCTTAGTTAACTGATAATTACCACCAAGTATCATCAAGATTTGGTGAAAAAATGTTTGCTGAGATTTCAGCAAACGAGTAGTTTTTTGGAAGCTTGGCAACCCCTTTCAAACGAAAGTGTTCTTCGCCAGTCTCTGCATGGGGTACTTCAAGAGGAAACAAACCGTAGAGATAGAACTTAGAACTACTTCATTTTGTCAAGTTTCACGGAGCTAGCACAAACCGTGTTTGATTTAGAGTTTCAAACACATCTATCTATATAGCAGAAAACAGAGTGAAACCTAAAAATTCAAAGTGTTATTGGAAACGAACGCTTGAACCTAGAAGAGTGAAAATTGGGCAGCCAAGTGGGCTTAGTGAACTGATCATTACCACCAAGTATCATCAAGATTTGGTGAAAAAATGGTTGCTGAGATTTCAGCAAACTAGTAGTTTTTTGGAAGCTTGGCAACCCCTTTCAAACGAAAGTGTCCTTGGCCAGTCTCTGCACTTGGTACTTCAAGAGGAAACAAACCATAGAGATAGAACTTAGAACTACTTCATTTTGTCAAGTTTCACGGAGCTAGCACAAACCGTGTTTGATTTAGAGTTTCAAACACATCTATCTATATAGCAGAAAACAGAGTGAAACCTAAAAATTCAAACTGTTACTGGAAACGAACGCTTGAACCTAGAAGATTGAAAGTTGAGCAGCCAAGTGGGATTAGTGAACTGATCATTACCACCAAGTATCATCAAGATTTGGTGAAAAAATGTTTGCTGAGATTTCAGCAAACTAGTAGTTTTTTGGAAGCTTGGCAACCCCTTTAAAACGAAAGTGTTTTTCGCCAGTCTCTGCATGGGGTACTTCAAGAGGAAACAAACCATAGAGATAGAACTTAGAACTACTTCATTTTGTCAAGTTTCACGGAGCTAGCACAAACCGTGTTTGATTTAGAGTTTCAAACACATCTATCTATATAGCAGAAAACAGAGTGAAACCTAAAAATTCAAAGTGTTATTGGAAACGAACGCTTGAACCTAGAAGAGTGAAAATTGGGCAGCCAAGTGGCTTAGTGAACTGATCATTACCACCAAGTATCATCAAGATTTGGTGAAAAAATGGTTGCTGAGATTTCAGCAAACGAGTAGTTTTTTGGAAGCTTGGCAACCCCTTTCAATCGAAAGTCTTCTTCGCCGGTCTCTGCATGGGGTACTTCAAGAGGAAACAAACCATAGAGATAGAACTTAGAACTACTTCATTTTGTCAAGTTTCACGGAGCTAGCACAAACCGTGTTTGATTTAGAGTTTCAAACACATCTACCTATATAGCAGAAAACAGAGTGAAACCTAAAAATTCAAAGTGTTATTGGAAACGAACGCTTGAACCTAGAAGAGTGAAAATTGGGCAGCCAAGTGGGCTTAGTGAACTGATCATTACCACCAAGTATCATCAAGATTTGGTGAAAAAATGTTTGCTGAGATTTCAGCACACTAGTAGTTTTTTGGAAGCTTGGCAACCCTTTCAAACGAAAGTGTTCTTCGCCAGTCTCTGCACTTGGTACTTCAAGAGGAAACAAACCATAGAGATAGAACTTAGAACTACTTCATTTTGTCAAGTTTCACGGAGCTAGCACAAACCGTGTTTGATTTAGAGTTTCAAACACATCTATCTATATAGCAGAAAACAGAGTGAAACCTAAAAATTCAAAGTGTTACTGGAAACGAACGCTTGAACCTACAAGAGTGAAAATTGGGCAGCCAAGTGGGCTTAGTGAACTGATCATTACCACCAAGTATCATCAAGATTTGGTGAAAAAATTGTTGCTGAGATTTCAGCAAACTAGTAGTTTTTTGGAAGCTTGGCAACCCCTTTCAAACGGAAAGTGTTCTTTGCCAGTCTCTGCATGGGGTACTTCAAGAGGAAACAAACCATAGAGATAGAACTTAGAACTACTTCATTTGGTCAAGTTTCAAGGAGCTAGCACAAACCGTGTTTGATTTAGAGTTTCAAACACATCTATCTATATAGCAGAAAATAGAGTGAAACCTAAAAATTCAAAGTGTTACTGGAAACGAACGCTTGAACCTAGAAGATTGAAAGTTGGGCAGCCAAGTGGGATTAGTGAACTGATCATTACCACCAAGTATCATCAAGATTTGGTGAAAAAATGTTTGCTGAGATTTCAGCAAACTAGTAGTTTTTTGGAAGCATGGCAACCCCTTTCAAACGAAAGTGTTTTTCGCCAGTATCTGCATGGGGTACTTCAAGAGGAAACAAACCATAAAGATAGAACTTAGAACTACTTTATTTGTCAAGTTTCAAGGAGCTAGCACAAACCGTGTTTGATTTAGAGTTTCAAACACATCTATCTATATAGCAGAAAACAGAGTGAAACCTAAAAATTCAAAGTGTTTCTGGAAACGAACGCTTGAACCTAGAAGAGTGAAAATTGGGCAGCCAAGTGGCGGGGCTTAGTGAACTGATCTTACCACCAAGTATCATCAAGATTTGGTGAAAAAATTGTTGCTGAGATTTCAGCAAACTAGTAGTTTTTGGAAGCTTGGCAACCCCTTTCAAACGAAAGTGTTCTTGGCCAGTCTCTGCACTTGGTACTTCAAGAGGAAACAAACCATAGAGATAGAACTTAGAACTACTTCATTTTGTCAAGTTTCACGGAGCTAGCACAAACCGTGTTTGATTTAGAGTTTCAAACACATCTATCTATATAGCAGAAAACAGAGTGAAACCTAAAAATTCAAACTGTTACTGGAAACGAACGCTTGGACCTAGAAGATTGAAAGTTGAGCAGCCAAGTGGGATTAGTGAACTGATCATTACCACCAAGTATCATCAAGATTTGGTGAAAAAATGTTTGCTGAGATTTCAGCAAACTAGTAGTTTTTTGGAAGCTTGGCAACCCCTTTAAAACGAAAGTGTTTTTCGCCAGTCTCTGCATGGGGTACTTCAAGAGGAAACAAACAATAGATATAGAACTTAGAACTACTTCATTTGGTCAAGTTTCAAGGAGCTAGCACAAACCGTGTTTGATTTAGAGTTTCAAACACATCGATCTATATAGCAGAAAACAGAGTGAAACCTAAAAATTCAAAGTGTTACTGGAAACGAACGCTTGAACCTACAAGAGTGAAAATTGGGCAGCCAAGTGGGCTTAGTGAACTGATCATTACCACCAAGTATCATCAAGATTTGGTGAAAAAATTGTTGCTGAGATTTCAGCAAACTAGGAGTTTTTTGGAAGCTTGGCAACACCTTTCAAACGAAAGTGTTCTTTGCCAGTCTCTGCATGGGGTACTTCAAGAGGAAACAAACCATAGAGATAGAACTTAGAACTACTTCATTTTGTCAAGTTTCACGGATCTAGCACAAACCGTGTTTGATTTAGAGTTTCAAACACATCTATCTATATAGCAGAAAACAGAGTGAAACCTAAAAATTCAAAGTGTTACTGGAAACGAACGCTTGAACCTACAAGAGTGAAAATTGGGCAGCCAAGTGGGCTTAGTGAACTGATCATTACCACCAAGTATCATCAAGATTTGGTGAAAGAATTGTTGCTGAGATTTCAGCAAACTAGTAGTTTTTTGGAAGCTTGGCAACCCCTTTCAAATGAAAGTGTTCTTTGCCAGTCTCTGCATGGGGTACTTCAAGAGGAAACAAACCATAGAGATAGAACTTAGAACTACTTCATTTGGTCAAGTTTCAAGGAGCTAGCACAAACCGTGTTTGATTTAGAGTTTCAAAGACATCTATCTATATAGCAGAAAACAGAGTGAAACCTAAAAATTCAAAGTGTTACTGGAAACGAACGCTTGAACCTAGAAGAGTGAAAATTGGGCAGACAAGTGGGCTTAGTGAACTGATCATTACCACCAAGTATCATCAAGATTTGGTGAGAAAATGGTTGCTGAGATTTGAGCAAACTAGTAGTTTTTTGGAAGCTTGGCAACCCCTTTCAAACGAAAGTGTTCTTCGCCAGTCTCTGCATTTGGTACTTCAAGAGGAAACAAACCATACAGGTAGAACTTAGAAATACTTCATTTTGTCAAGTTTCACGGAGCTAGCACAAACCGTGTTTGATTTAGAGTTTCAAACACATTTATCTATATAGCAGAAAACAGAGTGAAACCTAAAAATTCAAACTGTTACTGGAAACGAACGCTTGAACCTAGAAGAGTGAAAGTTGGGCAGCCAAGTGGGATTAGTGAACTGATCATTACCACCAAGTATCATCAAGATTTGGTGAAAAAATGTTTGCTGAAATTTCAGCAAACTAGTAGTTTTTTGGAAGCATGGCAACCCCTTTCAAACGAAAGTGTTTTTCGCCAGTTTCTGCATGGGTTACTTCAAGAGGAAACAAACCATAGAGATAGAACTTAGAACTACTTCATTTTGTCAAGTTTCAAGGAGCTAGCACAAACCGTGTTTGATTTATAGTTTCAAACACATCTATCTATATAGCAGAAAACAGAGTGAAACCTAAAAATTCAAAGTGTTACTGGAAACGAACGCTTGAACCTAGAAGAGTGAAAATTGGGCAGCCAAGTGGGCTTAGTTAACTGATAATTACCACCAAGTATCATCAAGATTTGGTGAAAAAATGTTTGCTGAGATTTCAGCAAACGAGTAGTTTTTTGGAAGCTTGGCAACCCCTTTTAAACGAAAGTGTTCTTCGCCATTCTCTGCATGGGGTACTTCAAGAGGAAACAAACCATAGAGATAGAACTTAGAACTACTTCATTTTGTCAAGTTTCACGGAGCTATCACAAACCGTGTTTGATTTAGAGTTTCAAACACATCTATCTATATAGCAGAAAACAGAGTGAAACCTAAAAATTCAAAGTGTTATTGGAAACGAACGCCTTGAACCTAGAAGAGTGAAAATTGGGCAGCCAAGTGGGCTTAGTGAACTGATCATTACCACCAAGTATCATCAAGATTTGGTGAAAAAATGGTTGCTGAGATTTCAGCAAACTAGTAGTTTTTTGGAAGCTTGGCAACCCCTTTCAAACGAAAGTGTTCTTGGCCAGTCTCTGCACTTGGTACTTCAAGAGGAAACAAACCATAGAGATAGAACTTAGAACTACTTCATTTTGTCAAGTTTCACGGAGCTAGCACAAACCGTGTTTGATTTAGAGTTTCAAACACATCTATCTATATAGCAGAAAACAGAGTGAAACCTAAAAATTCAAACTGTTACTGGAAACGAACGCTTGAACCTAGAAGATTGAAAGTTGAGCAGCCAAGTGGGATTAGTGAACTGATCATTACCACCAAGTATCATCAAGATTTGGTGAAAAAATGTTTGCTGAGATTTCAGCAAACTAGTAGTTTTTTGGAAGCTTGGCAACCCCTTTCAAACGAAAGTGTTTTTCGCCAGTTTCTGCATGGGTTACTTCAAGAGGAAACAAACCATAGAGATAGAACTTAGAACTACTTCATTTTGTCAAGTTTCAAGGAGCTAGCACAAACCGTGTTTGATTTATAGTTTCAAACACATCTATCTATATAGCAGAAAACAGAGTGAAACCTAAAAATTCAAAGTGTTACTGGAAACGAACGCTTGAACCTAGAAGAGTGAAAATTGGGCAGCCAAGTGGGCTTAGTGAACTGATCATTACCACCAAGTATCATCAAGATTTGGTGAAAAAATTGTTGCTGAGATTTCAGCAAACTAGTAGTTTTTTGGAAGCATGGCAACCCCTTTCAAACGAAAGTGTTTTTCGCCAGTTTCTGCATGGGTTACTTCAAGAGGAAACAAACCATAGAGATAGAACTTAGAACTACTTCATTTTGTCAAGTTTCAAGGAGCTAGCACAAACCGTGTTTGATTTATAGTTTCAAACACATCTATCTATATAGCAGAAAACAGAGTGAAACCTAAAAATTCAAAGTGTTACTGGAAACGAACGCTTGAACCTAGAAGAGTGAAAATTGGGCAGCCAAGTGGGCTTAGTTAACTGATAATTACCACCAAGTATCATCAAGATTTGGTGAAAAAATGTTTGCTGAGATTTCAGCAAACGAGTAGTTTTTTGGAAGATTGGCAACCCCTTTTAAACGAAAGTGTTCTTCGCCAGTCTCTGCATGGGGTACTTCAAGAGGAAACAAACCATAGAGATAGAACTTAGAACTACTTCATTTTGTCAAGTTTCACGGAGCTAGCACAAACCGTGTTTGATTTAGAGTTTCAAACACATCTATCTATATAGCAGAAAACAGAGTGAAACCTAAAAATTCAAAGTGTTATTGGAAACGAACGCTTGAACCTAGAAGAGTGAAAATTGGGCAGCCAAGTGGGCTTAGTGAACTGATCATTACCACCAAGTATCATCAAGATTTGGTGAAAAAATGGTTGCTGAGATTTCAGCAAACTAGTAGTTTTTTGGAAGCTTGGCAACCCCTTTCAAACGAAAGTGTTCTTGGCCAGTCTCTGCACTTGGTACTTCAAGAGGAAACAAACCATAGAGATAGAACTTAGAACTACTTCATTTTGTCAAGTTTCACGGAGCTAGCACAAACCGTGTTTGATTTAGAGTTTCAAACACATCTATCTATATAGCAGAAAACAGAGTGAAACCTAAAAATTCAAACTGTTACTGGAAACGAACGCTTGAACCTAGAAGATTGAAAGTTGAGCAGCCAAGTGGGATTAGTGAACTGATCATTACCACCAAGTATCATCAAGATTTGGTGAAAAAATGTTTGCTGAGATTTCAGCAAACTAGTAGTTTTTTGGAAGCTTGGCAACCCCTTTAAAACGAAAGTGTTTTTCGCCAGTCTCTGCATGGGGTACTTCAAGAGGAAACAGACCATAGAGATAGAACTTAGAACTACTTCATTTTGTCAAGTTTCAAGCAGCTAGCACAAACCGTGTTTGATTTAGAGTTTCAAACACATCTATCTATATAGCAGAAAACAGAGTGAAACCTAAAAATTCAAAGTGTTACTGGAAACGAACGCTTGAACCTAGAAGAGTGAAAATTGGGCAGACAAGTGGGCTTAGTGAACTGATAATTACCACCAAGTATCATCAAGATTTGGTGAAAAAATATTTGCTGAGATTTCAGCAAACGAGTAGTTTTTTGGAAGCTTGCCAACCCCTTTCAAACGAAAGTGTTCTTCGCCAGTCTCTGCATGGGGTACTTCAAGAGGAAACAAACCATAGAGATAGAACTTAGAACTACTTCATTTTGTCAAGTTTCACGGAGCTAGCACAAACCGTGTTTGATTTAGAGTTTCAAACACATCTATCTATACAGCAGAAAACAGAGTGAAACCTAAAAATTCAAAGTGTTATTGGAAATGAACGCTTGAACCTAGAAGAGTGAAAATTGGGCAGCCAAGTGGGCTTAGTGAACTGATCATTACCACCAAGTATCATCAAGATTTGGTGAAAAAATGGTTGCTGAGATTTCAGCAAACTAGTAGTTTTTTGGAAGCTTGGCAACCCCTTTCAAACGAAAGTGTTCTTCGCCAGTCTCTGCACTTGGTACTTCAAGAGGAAACAAACCATAGAGATAGAACTTAGAACTACTTCATTTTGTCAAGTTTCACGGAGCTAGCACAAACCGTGTTTGATTTAGAGTTTCAAACACATCTATCTATATAGCAGAAAACAGAGTGAAACCTAAAAATTCAAACTGTTACTGGAAACGAACGCTTGAACCTAGAAGAGTGAAAGTTGGGCAGCCAAGTGGGATTAGTGAACTGATCATTACCACCAAGTATCATCAAGATTTGGTGAAAAAATGTTTGCTGAGATTTCAGCAAACTCGTAGTTTTTTGGAAGCATGGCAACACCTTTCAAACGAAAGTGTTTTTCGCCAGTTTCTGCATGGGTTACTTCAAGAGGAAACAAACCATAGAGATAGAACTTAGAACTACTTCATTTTGTCAAGTTTCAAGGAGCTAGCACAAACCGTGTTTGATTTATAGTTTCAAACACATCTATCTATATAGCAGAAAACAGAGTGAAACCTAAAAATTCAAAGTGTTACTGGAAACGAACGCTTGAACCTAGAAGAGTGAAAATTGGGCAGCCAAGTGGGCTTAGTGAACTGATCATTACCACCAAGTATCATCAAGATTTGGTGAAAAAATGGTTGCTGAGATTTCAGCAAACTAGTAGTTTTTTGGAAGCTTGGCAACCCCTTTCAAACGAAAGTGTTCTTGGCCAGTCTCTGCACTTGGTACTTCAAGAGGAAACAAACCATAGAGATAGAACTTAGAACTACTTCATTTTGTCAAGTTTCACGGAGCTAGCACAAACCGTGTTTGATTTAGAGTTTCAAACACATCTATCTATATAGCAGAAAACAGAGTGAAACCTAAAAATTCAAACTGTTACTGGAAACGAACGCTTGGACCTAGAAGATTGAAAGTTGAGCAGCCAAGTGGGATTAGTGAACTGATCATTACCACCAAGTATCATCAAGATTTGGTGAAAAAATGTTTGCTGAGATTTCAGCAAACTAGTAGTTTTTTGGAAGCTTGGCAACCCCTTTAAAACGAAAGTGTTTTTCGCCAGTCTCTGCATGGGGTACTTCAAGAGGAAACAAACAATAGATATAGAACTTAGAACTACTTCATTTGGTCAAGTTTCAAGGAGCTAGCACAAACCGTGTTTGATTTATAGTTTCAAACACATCTATCTATATAGCAGAAAACAGAGTGAAACCTAAAAATTCAAAGTGTTACTGGAAACGAACGCTTGAACCTAGAAGAGTGAAAATTGGGCAGCCAAGTGGGCTTAGTGAACTGATCATTACCACCAAGTATCATCAAGATTTGGTGAAAAAATTGTTGCTGAGATTTCAGCAAACTAGTAGTTTTTTGGAAGCATGGCAACCCCTTTCAAACGAAAGTGTTTTTCGCCAGTTTCTGCATGGGTTACTTCAAGAGGAAACAAACCATAGAGATAGAACTTAGAACTACTTCATTTTGTCAAGTTTCAAGGAGCTAGCACAAACCGTGTTTGATTTATAGTTTCAAACACATCTATCTATATAGCAGAAAACAGAGTGAAACCTAAAAATTCAAAGTGTTACTGGAAACGAACGCTTGAACCTAGAAGAGTGAAAATTGGGCAGCCAAGTGGGCTTAGTTAACTGATAATTACCACCAAGTATCATCAAGATTTGGTGAAAAAATGTTTGCTGAGATTTCAGCAAACGAGTAGTTTTTTGGAAGCTTGGCAACCCCTTTTAAACGAAAGTGTTCTTCGCCAGTCTCTGCATGGGGTACTTCAAGAGGAAACAAACCATAGAGATAGAACTTAGAACTACTTCATTTTGTCAAGTTTCACGGAGCTAGCACAAACCGTGTTTGATTTAGAGTTTCAAACACATCTATCTATATAGCAGAAAACAGAGTGAAACCTAAAAATTCAAAGTGTTATTGGAAACGAACGCTTGAACCTAGAAGAGTGAAAATTGGGCAGCCAAGTGGGCTTAGTGAACTGATCATTACCACCAAGTATCATCAAGATTTGGTGAAAAAATGGTTGCTGAGATTTCAGCAAACTAGTAGTTTTTTGGAAGCTTGGCAACCCCTTTCAAACGAAAGTGTTCTTGGCCAGTCTCTGCCCTTGGTACTTCAAGAGGAAACAAACCATAGAGATAGAACTTAGAACTACTTCATTTTGTCAAGTTTCATGGAGCTAGCACAAACCGTGTTTGATTTAGAGTTTCAAACACATCTATCTATATAGCAGAAAACAGAGTGAAACCTAAAAATTCAAACTGTTACTGGAAACGAACGCTTGAACCTAGAAGATTGAAAGTTGAGCAGCCAAGTGGGATTAGTGAACTGATCATTACCACCAAGTATCATCAAGATTTGGTGAAAAAATGTTTGCTGAGATTTCAGCAAACTAGTAGTTTTTTGGAAGCTTGGCAACCCCTTTAAAACGAAAGTGTTTTTCGCCAGTCTCTGCATGGGGTACTTCAAGAGGAAACAAACCATAGAGATAGAACTTAGAACTACTTCATTTTGTCAAGTTTCAAGCAGCTAGCACAAACCGTGTTTGATTTAGAGTTTCAAACACATCTATCTATATAGCAGAAAACAGAGTGAAACCTAAAAATTCAAAGTGTTACTGGAAACGAACGCTTGAACCTAGAAGAGTGAAAATTGGGCAGACAAGTGGGCTTAGTGAACTGATAATTACCACCAAGTATCATCAAGATTTGGTGAAAAAATATTTGCTGAGATTTCAGCAAACGAGTAGTTTTTTGGAAGCTTGCCAACCCCTTTCAAACGAAAGTGTTCTTCGCCAGTCTCTGCATGGGGTACTTCAAGAGGAAACAAACCATAGAGATAGAACTTAGAACTACTTCATTTTGTCAAGTTTCACGGAGCTAGCACAAACCGTGTTTGATTTAGAGTTTCAAACACATCTATCTATACAGCAGAAAACAGAGTGAAACCTAAAAATTCAAAGTGTTATTGGAAATGAACGCTTGAACCTAGAAGAGTGAAAATTGGGCAGCCAAGTGGGCTTAGTGAACTGATCATTACCACCAAGTATCATCAAGATTTGGTGAAAAAATGGTTGCTGAGATTTCAGCAAACTAGTAGTTTTTTGGAAGCTTGGCAACCCCTTTCAAACGAAAGTGTTCTTCGCCAGTCTCTGCACTTGGTACTTCAAGAGGAAACAAACCATAGA